>NW_028145512.1:1052500-1070000 GCF_977016875.1 Pavona decussata | reverse complement strand
GGAGAATCACAATCACACTTCACTTACAGGTAAGTTCGTTTAATTTTTGATTCTCCCTCACCTTTGCTGACGTCACTTCAGGACCACGTGAGATTTTAAAGCAAGGTGATTACGAGACAACATCATCAAAGCAACAAGTTTAATGTAAGAACAGTAGGCATGTCAAAGTACAATATGACACCTCAACAGTTGCATACAAACTTTACTGTTAAACATTAGATAAAACTGCCTGACCAAAATTAGCATCAGGACTTTGTTCAATGGGTTTGTCATAAAACAGAGCAAAAGTAAACGCATTTGACCATCCAGCAGCTTTCATGATGGTTGCCATGTCCAACCCACACTTCTTTGCAGCCGAAGTTGAGGCTGAACAAGTGCTGTGGGCTCCAAACTGTTTTGTATCAATACCAGCATTTGCCAAAACACACTTGACCCATCTTCCAGTGGTAACTTTCGAAACTGCCTTATGTGGCTTTACAAAACTTATGAGAAGTTGAGTTTCTTCTCCTCTAAGAGGTTTTGTACGATTGACATACTCCTGTAGATACTCTACAATACAAAGTCCAGGATCCTTTAAATATGTCTGGAAAACAAGGTCATGTACAAGGTCATTGGTTTAGAAATAGAAAATGAACAACTTGACTCTGTCAAGGTCATGTGCCTAATATCTAGCAGGTGTATAGTTTGAATACGCTGACCTGACAATAACATTAACAGTATGGTGAGCTTCCAAGAGAGCTCCTTCAATGATAATTTTCGAACATGCTCAAATTTGCGTAAAAATTCTAACACAACATTAAACTTTCGTTATGCAAAGTGTCCACGTGGTAGATAAGCTAGATTTCTGGTAGACTTTTGCAGAAGTCAAGGCAGTGAAATTGTATACAAACCGCCCTTTCATTACACTCGAGAGTAACAAGATAGATTTGCGTGATTTTGACCTGTTTTCATTTTCTCGCTGAGGAGAATACGCTTTAATTTTTTGTTTTCTTTATGTAGGGTTTTTTTTATCTTGGCAAGGAAGTTCATCTCGAAAAACTTCAGGCTCTTTGCAGAATTTGCGGGCAGAAAATTAAAGATAAAAGTCGAAGAGTAGTCGCATCCCATTTGGCAAGTGTTTGTTTTGTTGGATTCCCCCAACGTCCATCCACGTTCTATTTGTGTGAAATGCCGTCTAGTTTGCGGCAAAGATGAGTACCTTCAAGGTAAAATGACAACTGCCACACTATTAAAAAAGTGGTAACCTCATATTGACAGTTGTGCTGTGTGTGACTTATCGGTAAAATCACGACGAGGGAGGCCTTTAAGTTCAAAAACCAAAAGAGCAAGAAAATGTCAGAATAAGAACATGACCACAACTGAACATGAAGAAATGGATACTGTCTCTGCTTCAGAGAGTGAAGATCAATTAAGTCGTCCTATAGTCTATAGTTTGACTATGGATTACGTGAAGGAATGCATCAGAAGGATACCAGCTCAAGACCAGCATACTATATTGATGGAACTGTGCTCGTCCCTTGGCAAACAATTGGTGGACCTGTTAACCCACACAAAGGGTCTTTATATCATCAGTGAAGCTGATTTCACTGACTCTCTTTTGCAAAATGCCAGAAAATGTAAAGGCAAAGGCTGTGCATGAAGTTGTCTGGCTTCAAAAGGAAAAGATACAGGTGGACTGCCAGTCTTTTGCCCAAACCTATAAGGATCTTGATACCTTGCAGAGTTAAAGGGGAGAGGACTGGTTTTCGAGAAGGAATTCTGTAGTGAAAGCTGTAGTAAATTGCATTGCTGCTGCTGAGAAGAATGACTTTCATCGATGTTTAGCTCTTGAACATCTGTATAGTCTACAGGGTGTGAACTTGTTGGGCCACATAGCTTCATGACCAATATCAGTCTCCTTGCCATAAGTTACTCAAAGTTGACAGTTAACATGTTTGGTAAGCCTCTTCCTGGTGGATCATACTCCACTTTGAAAGTTTGGACAAGAGATCTCACCTCAGAAGCTAAGGAGTTTCCATCTGGAGACTGCATGGTTACCATCGATAATGACCAGATTGTGAAACGAAAATGGAAAGTGAAAGTTGGGCAAAAGGCAAGAGTGAGTGTGGTGACAAGTGTTTGCCAGGCTGAGGTTGACAGTGGTTGTTCCTTGCAAACTAGAGGAGATCTTGCTTCAAGATACACGTTATCTTTTATCAGAAATGATAAATTGGCGGATTATTATTATGCAAGCTTAACAGTGATCATTGTGAATAATAATAAGAATAATTATTGTTGCCATAATTTATACATACATAGCAACAAGACAATGTCTTGAAAACCTTACATTTATTCTAGTATGGTCAGTCAGCTCAGTTGTTATTTTTAAATGACATTATAGTTTTATTTTTGACCGGCAGGAAAAGTCCTTCACATTTGTTTATTGAAGTCATCCTAGTGCTTTGTTTTGGTACAAGCTTCTAATGTTGAAGATGTTCATACAATGTGCACTTAAATGCTAAAGCAACATACACAGAAACAGTCATGCATTGATCATCAGTGCCCTTCGTGTACGACAAATCAACACGTTACTGTGTCTGCATATGTTGCTTGCGCTTGCATCACTAGTGAAATCCAGGCTTAAGGAAACAGAACGTTACATGATATGTATTAGACATAAGTGCTGTTACAAGTCATTTCGGATCTATTTTTGACATGAGTTGTTATCTTACATAGATGCTGGCTAAATGGTATCCAAAAAGCAAGGGATGATAAAGTTTTGCACAACCAAATCCAAATGGGAATCTAATTCACAGATGAGATGCAGGAGTTGCTGAGAAGAGAGGTATAGCCACCATTTTGCAAATCTGACAATGGCAACTTGTACCATAGTGAAAGCTCCCTTACATTGTGTTAGGACTACTTACTATCACAGGACCCTGATCCTCTATAGAAATTTAAAGATTTGCTTTGATATAATAAATGCAACTGTTTGATTGTATTGCATTAATTTTAATTTTATTTTGTCTCAGATTAGGGTTAGCATGACAAATCAGAGAGAAAGGAAAATAAAAATTAAATATTGGTTAGATATTTTCAAACCAAAAAAAACATGAGCCTGATTTTATTAAACCAGCGAGAAGGCGAAGAACGAGAAATCCGCAAGCTTCAAGAAGAGATGCGACCGTTTAGTAACAACACTGAGCGTCCTGCAGTTCCCTTCAATCAAAATAAAGTTGCTCACGTTTGTCAGTACTTACAGTGGCTAGAAGACTTTCTCTTTACAGTTTTCCAGAAAGAGGTGTGTCTATTAACATTTACCATATGGTTCATACTGCACATATACAAGTGATTGTCTATACATGTAAATGAGGCAGAATGATATATTGTATATTACATTAACCCTACCACTCCCATGATCTGAATGCTATTTGTCCTTACCTACTTCCTACATTTCTTTTCAATTTTGTTCACAGAAATTAGTATTACATCAAACAGTAATGAGTATCACCTACATGTAGTTGATGATTTTCTTTAATTATTCTCATCGCCTGTCTGGTGGACAATGTATCGAGAATTTAAAGAGGAATTTTATGCTGATCACTCCTGGAAGTGAAAGGGTCAACATTTCAACAAGCTAGGTTTCAAGATTTGTTGCATAATTGGAAAAAGATAGTGGTTGATTTGAATTTCATTGCTCTCCATTATAACTGTAATATGGAAAAATGGTGCGAGGTGTGGAAGGCAATCACCAAATGATTTATTATTGGAGTTTGTGCAAAAAGTTAATATTATTTTATGGTGGTCAAAGTGACGTCAAACTGATGTTAAGGTACAAGAATATGTAAAATATACACAAAGCCTAATTGTTAATGCCAAATACATGACTATCGTTTGAACCATAATGTACCAATTATGATTATAAATGCCTGAGCTTCATATAAAATTATGTATACTAGAGCCTAGCTAGTTAAATCTCATATGATATGATATAAACCAACAGGATGAACCCCAGGACCGTGAGAGAGTCCGAGAAAAAGTAAGAATCCCATTAGCAGCTAATCTTCTTGGTCGAGAGAGAGAGTGACTGGTGCTAAAAAGACTTGATTCGGCGGGTCGGTATATTTCACTGACCCCCAGCCCAATGGACTACCGAAATGGACTACCTTAAAATGGACTGCTAAATGGACTACAAAAATGGATTACCCTCAATTACCTACCTTGAAAAATAAAAAGATTACTACAGCTTGGTTGTTTTGATTGATCTCCACCATCTTTTCTTTTTAAATCCTGCTGGTCAGCTGTTCTGCAGGCACATTCATTCGTTGCGCGTGATGGCTGGCACGCTGGATGGTGAGTAAAAATTTGAATTTATAATTGTTTGCATCTCTGTTTTATGAGTAGGTTTTGGAATCCGTGCACTTGCAAGTTGGAGACCAAATCTTTCCTTGATATTTTCTTTACTATTTTTTTTGTAGAGGATTCCTAGCCTGGCTTTCTTGATGCTCAAGATGGTAAGTGAAAAATTCCATTTAAGGTTACTGTTCTTAGGTCTTTTCAGGTGTTCTCAGGTCCGGTGATCAAGAATCTTATCTCCCCTTGAGTGAACACCAACGTTTTTAAGACTTTTAACTAATGCATAAACTGTTTGAAAATTACCTAACAATTTGGGGGATATCGGATGCGATATCATAAACGATTCTTTTCTTCAAAAAAAAAAAAAATGTGGTGGCTTTTTTGTCCACCTTTACCATGTTGAAATGGGTCAGTCTTATAGTAAATAATTGTTATGCACCAACTAAAACACACGAGAGAATCGTTTTATATGCTACTGACTTATTGTGATGTATTGTAATACACAAAAAAGGAGACATTTATTCTTATTGCAGTTGTGAAATTTTTTGTAGATGATGATAGGAGTGAAGATAATGATGTTGTTCACCAGCTCAGTGTGTTCTTAAATGAGAGAGATCAAAGAAGGTGGGGTAGCTGCCTCATTTAGTGACCATTTAAAAGGGGCATTAAGATCTTGAGAAGGGTGTGGTCTTTATTTAATATCAAAAAGTCAACAAAATCATGCAAAGAGGTAATATCCATAGGTCATTGGCAGTTTCAAGGGGGCTGGGGGTGGTCTCAAAAGCTGATCGTACTCTATTTATGTCTGTAATAATGCTAACCACGTGGGTTATTTGATCAATTCTGTTACATTTTGCAGTAGCTGAAAGCAAAGTTTATTTACGTAATACTTGTCAAAAAACTCGAGTCATTATTTTCAAGGTCATGATTTGCTTTCACAAGTAACAATTTTGTGCAGTGTTTTCGGTATTTCTTTTTTCCTTTACAAAAAAAAATTTCCATACGTGCATGCGCTAATTATGCATAGTATTCTGCACAGTAAGGATGCACAATAAAGGGTTAGGTAAGGGTAACTTTATTTTCTGTGCATGGAAAATTTGCAAATTAATTTAAGTGTTAGGCACCATTGCTGCGATAGGCCATACAAGTTCTCATGGAGATTTTATTTTTAATCTATAGAACTGCTACTGTAATAGTATTGAGTGACGATGAGGCGCCTAACACTTGTGCAGGGAGTAGCAGCTCCCCTTAGAGTATTGACCTACATTAACTTAGTACACCTTGTAGGAGGAGTTGTAAGAGTTTGAAAGGTCAACTAGATCCCATTCTTTCAGAAAATGTGTTACTCATAGAGGCATGAATACTTTTCCCCACCCCCTATTTTTTTCCGAGGTCCCTATTTTAGGGTTCAGGGAAACCTTAGGTAGCTTCCAATAGTTTAGAGCCCCCATCTAAACAACTTTTGCTACAAGCCAATAAATCCTTTATCAATAAACAGAGTGGGATCCAAATGAGGTCCAAATTTGTTGACATGGCAACCCAAAGTACCCTAGTTTGGAGCATTTGAGGTCAACTTAAAAACTTTTTGTTTTTGATATGCGTTTTTAATCAGCAACTTTGTTGAATCTTTTAATCTGTACATAGGGTTCAGAGCCATCTTAAATTCATATAAAATGGCATAACTCTGAATCCTATGTTCATATTATTTTTTGGGAAATTGCAAAAAATGTTTCCTATGCTCATTGGACCAAAATATGTAAAAATCAGAAACTTTTACCAATTAGGTTTCAAGTTATCTGCCTAAAATGTTAAAAAGAGATTATTGTTTGCCTCTTTTGACATTTTCATGGCAAAACATTTTGATGTTGAAGCCACATAAAGTTTTTAATTGGTTACGCCTTTCAAAAACCTGTAATAATCATTTTCCCTTAACATTATTGATGTAGCTGTGATTGAATGACAAGGAGACATAATATTAAGTTAAGTTCCCCAGAGACCAGGCGAATGATGGGGTAAAATGTCTCATTAAAGAAAGATTTTTGCCCAGGTTATTTTGTTTTCAGTTGGTATAAAGTTTGTAATAAATGACTTGAATGGGGCTAAGTGATAGTTTTTTAAATACACTCTACTTTGATACACACATCTGTGTTTATGACAACAGCTGAATTTAAATATATTTCATAATTCAAGGGCCTATTATTTGGGGAATACGGTACATTTTTGAAAGGCACTCATATGTTAATAGTAGTATGTTAATAGCATATGTTAATAGTTAGTAGTAGTTGTTAGTAGTTGTCGTAGTAGTTAGTAGTAGTTCATAGTATATGTTTGATATATTACTTTCAGTGCTTAGTTTGTTATTCAGTTGTTATCCAAGTATTATTGTTATGTTCTTGTGCCAAATCGAATGTATATTCCAGTCATATCTATAGCCAAGTGATTCAAGTGATGAAAAATTGGACGTTTCCACCTCACCACGAAAGTATGGAGGGGGAAATGTAAGGCTCTTTGAAGGTCATCAAGGGTGCAGGATGGTAACGCTGGAAAACCTTGAAAATCCATTTATCATACCACTGCTGATGAAGTGTAGCATGGATAACCCCGAGTTGATTTCCTCACGAATGCTTTACTCCATTCAAGAGAATGGAACATTTAGCATTGACTTTAATTCCTTGGCCATAGGAAAGATATATTTTGCGATGACAATGGAGCATGGGTCATGAAAGGAAATAGAGAGAAGTTGTATTCTGTTACAAAGAACTCGAATGGTCAAGTTTCTTCATTGTGAGAGGTTTAATCGGAAGCTGACATATCAGTAAGAAGACGCCCATACACTTGCAAATCCTGCTCTCAATTTCACAAGACAATTGCAACAATTGAATACGGAAAGTCAATTGAGAAATGGTTTCCTTTCGTGCTTGTTCATTATTATTACTGGGAAGGGAAGCCAAGAAAGTTCAAAGTTGCTTCACACGGCAATCGCAAGCCGGGGTCCTCGGTACCACTATATGTGAAGACAAGAAAGCACAAAGCAAGGTCTTTCACAAAACCTCTCAGAGAACAAGACCAATCCGAAACGTGCACTTTTCAAGACAATAAAGGACAGTGGCGGGGTTTGTGGTGCTGAGTGCGAGTTCTTTGGCAAGAAATGTACGACAGGTGAAAAACGTAAAACATCAGTTGAGACTTACATCCTCTGCAGCATCAAAAGGTAGCAGTGATCCACTGATGGCCGTACTTGACCTCCAGAAGGGATCGTATTCAGGATTTGTTCGTGAAGTCACTTGTAATGATCTGCCAACAGTGATGCTCTTCACCGACCAACAAACGGATGACATCATTCGCTTCTGCTGCCATAAGAAACGCAACTTTGTTTTGGAACTTGGCTTGGATGTAACATTCCAATTAGGGCCATTTTATCTGCTTGTAACCACTTACAAAAACCCCTTGCCTACTGTGAAGGGTAACAGCCATCCTCATTCTCTTCTTGGGCCAGTTATGGTATGCATGACCAAAGATGAGTCTACATACCTGTCATTCCTCCACTGTTTATTAAGAGCTGTACCTGAGTTGGGTAACTCTCTTCATGCAACTGGAAAAGATAATGAGTCTTCCCTGCATAATGCCATCACTGCTGGTTTCCCTCAGTCACACCCGCTGCTCTATTACTTGCACAGCACAAAAAAGTCAAAGAAAAGTCAAGCTGTTTGGGACGGTCACAAGCTCTCAGGGGACGAATTCTTGAGGACATCTATGCCAAAAGTACTGGACTTCTGCAGTCCAATTCTAAGGAAGAATTTGATAGGAGGGTGCAAGTTTTAATGGATGACTGGCACAGGTTGGAATCATCAGAGCAAAAAGAGCCAGAGTTCGTGGAGTACTTCCGGAAGTTTAAATTGGAGGACCTAAGGGACAGAATGGCCAAGTATGTGGTGTACCAACTAGGGCTGGGGGAGGAACCATACTTGCAGAATATCCCAGAAGCTGTAAATGCCATGTTAAAAGAGTGGAATAACTTTGTCCCCCAGGAGTTAGATCGTTTTGTTGTTTCCCTGTATGATTTTGTTGAATCAAATAAAATGGAAACAGAGTTAGCTTGGTTTGGACTGTCAGACAGGTGGAAAGGTTCTGATGAGTTTAAACAGCACATTCCAAGTCAACAATATGGTGAAATGACGAGGGATGGAGAAGGAAAATGCAATGAAGCAGATAGCTAAGCTTTGCCCAGACCCAAACGCCTGCAAGAAGTGTAGACGCTTCAAGTTTACACAACACTCATCAAGTTCTTCCTCCCACACACCATCCACTGTAGTGCCAGATGCCAGTCCAAGCAGCATTGGTGACCTTGCGCAACTGGAGAGTCAGTCAGAGAAGAAATATCCAGCCTTTCAGAAAAGGCAAAAGCCCTTATCCACAACAAGGGCTTGCGAGAAGGCTTTCAAAGAGGCTTATTCTTAGTTGACAGTGGTGCCTCACTTCCTTGCAAAGTACAGCTTTTGAAGAGTGGAAAGTGTTCCTGTTCTTGCAGTTTTTTCAGTCGTAACAGTCTCTGTCATCACTGGGTCGCAGCTGCTATCCACACAGGAAGGGTAAACCAGATAGTTGCAAGTTTCCCAGGAAGGAGTTTAACTCGGGTCAGTACATCATCTGCAACCAAATCAGTTGGACCCAAAGTGCCACCTTGCAATCGTCCATGACAAGAGGCAATGGTACCACCCCAGATTGTTTCGGACGACCACCAATTTACGTCCGAAGCAATTGGTGACACTGTGGTCATAAGGAAGAGTGCCAAACCCAGTGACCCACTACTTAATACACCTCTTATGCTAAAAGGTATCAGCAGGGGTATTAGAAAATCTGCTGGATGCAACCTTAAAATTGGAACCCAGTTTAACTGACATTTTTTTTTAAAGAAATCAATTCCAAGATAATGTTCAACAGTAGCCCTGACAGAGATGGGGCTGTTATCGCTCATTTTTCGTTCTTTATTTGCAGACTTTTCGTTAAGCTTGAAGTTGAAATGACACTGACATTGAAATGGGACAATTTAATATGATCTTGTTCATATTTACATTTTTCATATTTCCGTTGTCAAAATGTATGGAACTGAAATGAACACTGGTGATTTTAAAACCAAGTGAAGAGAATTAAGTTACATAATAGAACGGGGTGGCTATCTGAAAAGAGATAAATTAATTTAATTAGCAATGCTGGAATTTTAATCTCCTATTGTTTTACTTGAACTGTTTTATGAATAATATGCTAAGTTAATGTTATGACAATCGTTAACGTCTGGATACTTTAGCTGGAAGTTGAAAATGTGGCCCTTACTTCATAATCTTGTTCATGTTCAGATTTTTCATATTTCATAGTCGAAATGTATGCAACAAGTTTGAGCTTCCGAATTGTGTGACCAACAATAAATTTTCCTCAAAAATATATCAATACCTCATCATAACTCATTATGAGGTAAAATACTCATATGAAATTCTCCCTACTAATATGAGAATGTATGAAGATCAGTCAGGAGAATTTGTATGTGAATATTGAGGCTTAAAAGGTCAGCAAGAGCAATATATTGAAATAGCAATAATTATATTATTAGCTGGCACTGTTTTGGTTATTCTTGCCTGATGATGTTTTGGGTTGCAAGAAAAATGCCAGTGTTGCTTTTCTACATGTAGGTGTTGTTTCAAAATCAAGAGAATTGCACACCCTCCACCAAAATGATGAGATTTTGGTGTGCCTGGTCCCACGGGAAGGAAGGGGGGAGTACTCCCTTTATGGGCTATATAGGTATTTCTAGCTCAAAAGGGTATGGTTTTTTAGCCGTTTTAGTCAGAGATAAGGTATCAATAATATATTTTGGCCATTTTGGTCTCAAATAGGCACTCTAGTCTTGCATTGGGTATGTTTTTTAGAAGAAGCTACTTTTCCATCATTGTTGATGACACCAGGGAAAATCGTAGATTTTGGTATTAAATAAGGTAATGGTTTTGGGAAGCGGGCTGATCATGTGTCATGTGATCTACTTTTGAGTAGTATCTTCTTTACTTACCATATTGAGCAAGGAATCATCTATACAAGATTATAAATTCATCCTGCGCGTCAGCCACCAAGCCTGAAAAATGAATGCGCCTGCAGATCAGCTGACCAGCAGCATTAAAATAAAAACCAAAAAAGATGGCGGAGATCAATTTTTCCGTGGGATTCTCGAGACTGGTATGCTTCGATAGAGCTACCGACATTTTTGTTTGTAAAAGCGAGAGTGATCTGGGGAGAGTGTGTAAACGTCCGAGGGGATGGGAGCGAAGTTGGCCCAATCCGGCTCCCCTCGGTAGTTTAGACACTCTCCCCAGATCGCTCCCGCTTTTACAAACAAAGATGGCGGCAGCTCCATCGAAGCGTACCAGTCTCGAGGAATCTCACGGAAAAATAAGGCGTCTGTGGACAGTCTAAGCCTCAGTAATCTTTATTTTTCAAGGTAGGTTATTCAGGGTAGTCCATTTTGGTAGTCCTTTTAGCAGTCTCTGGGGGTCAGCGAAATGTACCGACCTCGATTAGGCTGTGATTCTGCAGTTGAGAGGTTTGAGAACATCTTGGAATGTCCATCTCTCTGGCATGCAAAGTAGTCATTTCTTGCTGCTGGTATAAATCCCATTTTCTGTATGACAATATTATTTCTGTATTAATTAGGGCAATGATTATTGTGTTCACTGTTTAATGGCTTACAATCTTTCTACTTATAATATTTTCTCCTTCAGTATGTCTGGGAGCAACTTTACAGAAGCACCTCTATTAGTGGGAGAGAAGTTGGTATTTTGTATCACTTCAGACAACATTTCCGTCTGGTCAATGTCACAAGCAAAGAGCAGAACTACAAAAGTGCTGAGAGCCTCGTGCTGACAGCCACTAAAGCCCATATATGCACAGCATTCAAGACCTGGGCTTGTATAAATCCCATTTTCTGTATGACAATATTACTTTTGTATTAATTAGGGCAATGATTATTGTGTTCACTGTTTAATGGCTTACGACCTTTCTACTTATAATATTTTCTCCTTCAGTATGTCTGGGAGCAACTTTACAGAAGCTCCTCTATTAGTGGGAGAGAAATTGGTATTTTGTATCACTTCAGACAACATTTCCGTCTGGTCAATGTCACAAGCAAAGCGCAGAACTACAAAAGTGCTGAGAGCCTCATGCTGACAGCCACTAAAGCCAATATATGCACAGCATTCAAGACCTGGGCTTGTATAAATCCCATTTTCTGTATGACCATATTACTTTTGTATTACTTAGGGCAATGATTATTGTGTTCACTGTTTAATGGCTTACAACCTTTCTACTTATAATATTTTCTCCTTCAGTATGTCTGGGAGCAACTTTACAGAAGCACCTCTATTAGTGGAAGAGAAATTGATACTTTGTATCACTTCAGACAACATTTCCGTCTGGTCAATGTCACAAGCAAAGTGCAGAACTACAAAAGTGCTGAGAGCCTCATGCTGACAGCCACTAAAGCGCATATATGCACAGCATTCAAGACCTGGGCGGGTCTAGAAAAGCTTGATGGCATGCCAGTAAACCTGCCAAAACTCCCTTAAAGTAGTGACTCCACTGAAGTGAAAAAGGAATTTTTGTTAAAGGACATTGACAGGTTTGTTGATGAATTTGTTCTGGTACAGTTTGATGCAGAGAGAGCCTGGATGGAGGCCAGAGAAGAACACAGTGAGCAACAGAGAGGTCACTCTCCAGGGGAAAGCATTGAAAGTCTGAATTCAAGTGGTTTGAGCCATGTTCCTGCTGCTGATCATCAGTTCCCGGAGCCATCCCCAGATGTTCTCACCAGTCAGCCTCGTTTTCCAGGTCCTCATTTAGGTATGTTGACAGGAATGACATAATTGTAATTTTGGTCATTTATTATTCAATCACGAAGCAAAAAAAATGTATTTGTCATTCTCTCCCCGCCCCCTCACCATGACCACCACCAACACAACAACAACTGTTCCTTTTTTTACCTGAGGGAGAGGTTAATTTTCCTGAACTAATTGCAAGAATACATGACAATCATGAAAAAGAATTAGTGCAAAACCCTCTCTGCCACCTCACCAAAATAGACCTTAAGAAAAACGGGTACAAGAAAGTTAATTATAGCTGTGTATTCCCACTACATCAACAGAGGACCAGCGTATGAACTATGAACTGCAGGTCATACAGTTGGGAGTGATGTTAATGCAGTTAAGTGATACAGAGGTAGAGGGGATGAAGAGAGAACTTTAAGGAACTGGAAACTTCTCATGTTGTATTTTAGGTCACAGGCCCGGGGCATGAAATATGCCTTTGAAGCTATACATTTTATAACATTTGTCAAGGCTTTATACAGCAAACCCATGGCACATCGTATTCTTCATGGCCAGTTTGTAAATCCCATAGGTGGGGATGGCAACAACTATGCTAATGACTTAAAAATGGGGCAAGGGTGTACTGAAAGGAATGTGTGGTAATAAAACCCTCAAAGCAGTCCAAAGATCCACGTGTTCTAGTTACCTGTTAAATGAGGCATCCCAGCAGTATGACAAAGAGAGCAACATTGCCCCAGAATCAAACTTTTCTAGATTCCCGTAAACGAGGGTAAGGGGCATTTCTCACTTCTTCAATTTCAATTCTTCAACAGCTGGCTTCAGAACTGTATCCAATTTGTTGTCTCCCCTATGAGGACGCACTTGTGAGGCATAATAAATGTTCCTTCTATTTGGATTACATTCAACTGTAACTGGGTTTGAAAGTCCCAAGACATTTGACAGTTGCTGTGCCTGTAAGTACCAGCAGTGGCACTGATGGAAACAAATTTGTGAACAAGCTAATTTTCCATATGCCGGATGGAATTTGGACCTTTCAAAGAAAAAGAAAAATAGCAATTAAGGTTCTATCCTTAGTGTCTGTTAATAAATAGTATACGAATTTGGGTTCAGGCCATTCTTCAAAACAGTTCATTCCCCATAATGACTTTTTGTTTAGAACCACACTGGGAAAACAAATGAGAGGATAGGAACCAAACCCTTTTTAATGGATACCAATTTTAATTAGGTCATTAAGTAGTTGTTTCGTTATATCATCAAAGCTTGGAAAATGATGATAGTTATGTATTTTCCACATGTCTTCTGTGATAAATGCGTAAGTTATGTATTTTCTACATGTCTTCTGTGATAAATGCGTTCTTTTAAAGATCACTTGCTTGCTGTATATATGCAAGAAACCTAATACCAGAAAGCATCTGTAGTGAACAGTAAGAAAGAAGGCTTAACGCGGCTAGCACTTTAATGGCTAATACAAGTACTCCTAAAACAGTAAAAGCTATACTAGGAGGTTTAGGTTTAAACTAAAATCTATCTTTACAATAACCAGATCCAATTGAATTTAAAAATACTAACCTAATTAGTAATAGGACAAAATGGTTAAATTATTTTTTTTTTTAAGAACTAGCACTGTTGTGTAAAGATTAAAAAGGAATAAACAGGAACGCTAAAGCAAATTGTTTTTAATGTAAATCAAACATTTGTGTATAAAGCCACTGTTACATGTTGAAACTTTTACCTCAAACTTTTGTGCAACGGCGCTGCAAAACAAGTTTCGTGAAGTGGTGTTACACGGTGAAACTCGTTTTTTTTTACCAGTTTTTCGTTAAACTTGTCTAGCAATGGAAGTTCAAAAAAGTTTCATGAAACTGACTATGTTACACGGTCCAATACCTGCTGAAATTTGTTTTGCAGCGCCATTGCACACATGTTTCAGCTAAGAGTTTCAAAGTGTAAAGGTGGCTTAAATATCATTCAAGGACCAAATGAACCTTGCCTACAACAATGGCTTTAACTCCCGTCTGCACATCCTTGCTTTTAAGCAGCTTCGCCACATTCTTATTCTCAACAAATATTTTGTGATGCCCAAACACTTAACTGAATTCCTTGATATCTTTCGTAACACTGGCCTCTTCTTCACCTTCATCAACAGTGTGTAAAACGCACACATTCAGCACTCTTTCCAATTTTTGCAGTTGATCTCTTATTAAAGAGTTCAATGGTTAAACAAGAATAACTATTGAATTTTGCTTCACATCAACCGGTTCACAGCCACTTCTCATATAATCAAACATTGCAGGTAAAACGTGATACATTAGGCACTTTCCAAACCCTGTGGGCAATACCGCCAGTACATCTTTTTTTTTCTACACATATTGCCATTGACACATTGTATTGTTCTTTTTTCAGATCTGTCACGCCGAGTTTCACTACAGAAAACTCAATCGCTTCGTGGAATAAAGCCTCCATGTTTGTCACACACGTTCACAAGGACAAAGACATCTGCAGTAAAACAAGATACCAAAATCCTGTCATGGATTGTCATGGCAGAACGCTTTATCCCAGAGATCTTCGTTACCGGTTCCGCTGGGTAAGGATAACGTGGGCTCTGGGAACAAGATTGTCCATTGGGAAGTGTGACGGCCTAGAAGTTGAGCATGTGCATGTGCTTGTAGCCATTATAAACAATTCACTGATATGACATTGGCTTACTAATAGGCCGCACAGTTCCGTCTATAAAGCCGAAACAGTTATCAAGGGTTGCTCCTTTAGTGTGGACCGCATCTGCATACGTAGCGATTAAATGTGGGTTTAAAATGGTTCCACTGGGTAACCTTGTGCTCGTGAGTATCATATATCTTGGAGCTCTGGCACTGATCGCGCAAAGAGCATACGCCTCGTAAAGCACTGAAAATTCTTCGTTTTCTATAAGCAAGGCATCAGTAATTCTTGGATTTTTTGAAGGAAGCCATTTTTTGTTTCTTCGTCAAAACCTTTGTACAGATTAATTTACTGATATTGACCCCGTCGCATCGCAAATCTTTACTTAAATTTCCCGTGCTTACAATGCCGTCCTCGTTCCAGGCTTTTGCCTGGTAACTGCATCCTAAAAGCCGTCATGTCTTGGACCTTAAAGTCCCAATTGTAAGAGAGCAAGCAAGGCCAAAGCTACCAAAAAGGCGATGATACTGAAACTTTGGTCCTTCGAATGGTCAATTTCAGCGAAGATGTTGTAAAGGAGCATTCAAAGATTTTTGGTTATCAAAGAGAAACCGCTGTATTAACTGAATGGCAGAAGGCCTTTGATTTAGCTAAGGAAAATCAAAGCTTAATGTACGAAAGAGGTACATTAAAGGACATAGTAGAGGAAAAGGCTTGGGAAACATACGTTTTTAAGAAAAAGAGTGGTTCTCATTCGTGCAAAGTACAAGGGGAGTCAAGGCCAAAGAGGATGAAATTTAATCAAGATGAAGGATGCGAAAAGATCGCAGAGCTTTCAACGGAAATCGAATTGCTGAAACGGCAAATCACGACAAAGCAGAAAGCCATCAACCAGGCAAGCTGTGTGAAGGATTAGCAACTCTGTGACAAGGCACACGGAGAAATGAGTGAACTTTTCCATGAGAAAGGAAAGCTCGAAAAACAGCTGAAAGCGTTTCAAAAAAGGATACCAAAAGCAATTGGTATTACAGCAGCAAAAGTCATCCTACGGTACCGTGCCACCCGAGAGACTTTGTAAATCAGGTACCTTCAATTTCAAAAACATTGCGTTTTCAAGAGAAAAAAATACACTTCTACCTTTCTCCAATTTGTTATTATGTGTGTTTGTACTCCAGGTATGTGAGTTGCTTATGAAGACTTTCAGAGTCCAACACAGGATCACATCTGCCTATCATCCGCAGTCAAATGGGCTAGATGAAAGGAGAAATCAATCAATGGAGAGGTAAGCATTTGCATTATTTCAGAGCACAAATTAGACGCGTGCAAGTACATACACTAGAGGAATATTTTTGGGCTAGATAAAAGGACAAATCAATCAATAGAGAGGTAAGCATTTGCATAATTTCAGAGCACAAATTGCACAAACCAGCTAGAGAAAACAAGGACAGCTTATTCAACAAAGATGCATGAATCATTGAAAAAAGTGGCTATTAAAGGCGTGCAAGAACATACACTAGAGGAATATTTTTTCCACTCAATGAGAAAGAATTAAGAGCAATTCTCCAGGAAAGTGAAGCAAAGTTGGAAATGAAGAATTTTAACTTCTCTTCAATTTTTGTGTGTAGGTAGGTTACCTTGGGGGATAAACAAAAACAACCATATTTGGATCGGCAGATGTATCGTTGCCATGGTAACCGCACTATATGACGCCGGCCTTGGGACCATGTTTTGAGCAAAAGTTCCACTCTCAAAAAGTAAAAGTAAACGAGTCTGGTTCTCGGGTGCATGTGAACCAATTCAAATAAAATTTATACAGATGGTAGAACCACTCTCCTAGTTTATAAAATTTGCTGTTACAATAATTTGGGTTTTATAAACAAGAAGAAAATGCTCGTCCTACTATGTTCCCTGTCAGCCATTTAGACAAGCAGGAAAAACAAGCACAACCATATTCGTTATTTCTCCGAAAGTACTCTTCCCACATAAACCAAATTAGCAGCAGAGATTACATAGATATTGACGTTTTTAAATATTATAAAATCAACTTGGGGAAAACTATACTCTGGCCATGGGTGCTGAAGACACCTGGGACAAATTGCAAAAAAATGCAAAATTGGTAATTTTGAGAGCTCTAGTATTTAGCTCAAACAGGCTTTAGAGAGAGAAAATCAGCTTCAAAAGTATCCTTTATCATCTTGTCTGCTACCTACATTTAGTAATAAGGCTTTGGCCAACAAATTTGATGAAATATAAATTGATACAAAACCTACCTTCAGGATGCTTTCGTCGCGTGGTTTTCTCCAGTGTCTCTCCTTCGCACGTTCCGTCTTTTTGACCAAATCTAGCGCAGACTAACAGTTACTCCCATCGAATATCCAGTTTGCTGTGTTTTAGACCAGGGATGATGATACAAGTAGCCCGCATACACTTGACAAAGAATGGTTGACAAAGTCCAAAACATGGTCGTAATGCTTGCGATTTCTGCCGTCAAGCACCTAAATTCATCAATATTATTCAGCCAGGAAGTAAAGTAAATGTGTCGAGATCGATGCACAAAGCAAAAAAGCAAATGCACGCCTTTGAACAATCCAAAGTAACGTCTTTGGCTAAAATCGAGTCAGATATTGCGATAGTCGATAAGCCAA
>NW_028145512.1:975000-1050000 GCF_977016875.1 Pavona decussata | reverse complement strand
TAAGCAAGGTCATGGAGGAGTAGGACAGCGAATGGGATGATGACATTGATGATGCCCTATTTGCTATAAACACAAACGTTCCTACCACAACAAAGTGCAGCCCATTTTTTCTCATGTTTGGCTGGCACCCATGTTTGCCCTTTTGAAGTACAAAAGTTCGTTCAACCTGTGGAAGACGGAGAGATGGAAAGCCTCATACGCGAATTATCTTAACAGGATATTATAAAGGAACATATCGACAAAATGACAGATGCTAGAAATACTATCTTTCCAAAGATAGAAAAGAACATCACCATTGCCCAGTAGAAGCAACAGCAACAATATCAGAGAAGAACTGGAGGTTTCACCTTCAGCCTAAAGAGTGGTGACACCGTTCTTCAAAGGAACATGCTCCAGAAGACTTCAAAGGGTCACAAAATAGAGGCCCAGTGGATTGGGCCATAAACCATAGAGGAAGTAGATATTAAACATGGCATATGCAAACTACATGGGGAAAATGGGACACTTCTTCAAAGAAAAAGTAATCTAAAAGATCTTAAAGTATATAGACTGCAATCTACCATGTCAGATCAGCAATCTATTACAACACTTCCCCAAGATGATGCAACTACAACTCGGCAAGGTATTACATCAGTGGTTCAGCAAGAAACCACCCCAGCAGCAACCCAGCAACACAGAATAGCCACTGTACAACAACGAATGCAAGCAACCCATTCAGGTCGAACAGCTGCTGCAACCACCACACCCCAACAGAGCAGTGCAGCAAGGGTAGCACCACCAATCACCACACCCAAACAGTGCAGTGCAGCAAGGGTAGCTACAACAACCTCAATATCCCAAGCAATGGTAATACCACCAACCAACACACCTCAACAGAAAAGTGCTGACAAGACCCGACTGTCTTCAACACCCAAGAAGGCTGCATCCGCCAGGCTCCCTTCAACCTCCATACCTCACGAGAAGAAAACAAACTAGATTCCACTCACTTTGGTGCTAGAGCAGGGCAGGGTGACCAGCGTTTCAGCAACATCTTAGCAAGGTCGTCCTCTTGATCTAGGTACAAATGTGTTTACAATCACAGATGGGAGAATTGTTGCCTGTTTCAACAATCTCATTTTGGACCATCTTGTGTGCATAACAAATCGCTCACGAGAAAGCTGGCGATACAAGATATATAGTGGCCACAGCTGACAAGACTTCTTTAAAAGAAGTATAACAAGAGAAAAAAGTCACAAAAGCGAGGACCCTTGCAAAAGGGGCATCCCTACTGATGCTGATGAACGCCTCGATTTAAGTTGGATAAGGAAGATGTTGCTGTTAGCAAGAATGCAGTGCTCACTGATACACACATACAGATGGCCCAGGAACTGTTGCATCAGCAGTTTCCTCTCATTGAGGGGCTCATACAATCCTCTATTGGGATGGTGAATCAGTTTCCAGTCATGAGGTAGGAATTCATCCAAGTGCTTCACACTGGTGGAATGTATTGGGTGTGCGTCCGTAACATTGGATGCCACAAACTAAATCGGATTAAGCTGTATGATAGCCTCTTCAGTGGCATATCAGGTTTTACACATGAACAGATTATAGCCCTTCTCTTTGTAGAGAATAATGACTCCATAGAAGTCACCATCTCTCCTATGGCACAGCAATCAAATGAAACAGACTGTGGTGTATTTGCAATATCCTTTGCTAAAGCACTCTGTTTCCAGCTTGACCCATCATCCCTGAAATTCAACAGACATACAATAAGGGTGCATCTTTGGGAATCCCTGCAAAGATGCCACATCAACATGAATATGCATGAAATTTGTACATGCATATTTTGTCTTGTGGGAATAGTTAACATTTACTGCACGAGCGCCCATCGGGTATGAGACAATAGATAACCAACAAGGCGTGAAGTACCTAGTTGGCTATAATCACTTCATATCCAATAAGTGTGAATTTAATAATTATTTGTTTTATTAAAGACAGTCAAGAAATATTGTTAGATCCTACTGATTTAATTTTGCAAGAACAACCAGAAGACAATTTAATGGTCGTTACTTCTTGGGCATGATTTAATGGCTGATATACCATGGGCGCTAAGCCAATCAAATCTCAGGAATTGCGTTATACAATTATCCAGTTTTGAATAAATAGATTTATCAATATTTTTCCAGCAAACCTTATCTTCCTTTTTTTCTGTGGTTTGTATCATTCAAAAATGTAAGTTTACGGCTGTGAACAGCCAACCAGGTCTTTGCACAAAAAATAAAAACCATGTGTGACATTGGCTCTAAAAGTGCTAGCAATATAAAGTTTTATGACAGCCTCTACAGTGGTATATCTCCCCATATCGAATTTGTTGATACTTATGTCCACCCTCCAGCAGACAAATGGGACAGACTGTGGTGTATGTGCCATTGCATTTGCAACAGCTCTGTGTTACAATCTGAATCCTGCATCCCTGAAATTCAACAAATTCTTAGTTTCCCTCGTATGTTCCAGAAACTGAGATTATACTGTCGTGGAATTCAATTCATTGAGGTTATTGAGATAGCAATAAGTATTGATGCAAGTTTAAGAACAAAAGTTTTACCCATGATTTTAGAGGATTGACTTTCTTATACAGTTTCTCAGTTCCTTGTCAATGAGCTATGTGTTGCTAATGGTTCACTTCTTGTCAAGTTGTGCTTACTATAAAAATACACATCTATTGAATTAGCTCAATCTGGTCACTGTTTGTGTACCAGGTGTATTTCCGTATAATCAGAAATCAGTTTACGCTCATTTTTAATACATGTATCAATGTTAAGATGCCTTGGGAGAAGGCAAGGAAAGGTAGTTAATTGGCGCGAAGCTAAGAAAATCTGCTGAAACCACTGCACCCAGTGAAAGGGATCACTTTTTGGATGATCAAGAATCAGAATTTTATGTCTCTGAAAATTTGCTGGAATATCCAGTACAACGGTTTAAACCCTTAAGCAGAGTCAGATAGTTTCATCAAATCACCTTTAGCAAAGCTCCCCCTTCCCTTCAGAACTAAACATTTATAGAAACGTAAATTTTGCAAGAAATTTGACAATACTGTAGGCAGAATGATTTGAAGAAATAAAGAAGAATTAAGTGAAAAATAGAAAAACTATCGATTTTTCTAGCTCCATGTTAAAGGGGCAGGGGTGTTGTGCAAAATGTGGAATACAGAATTTACCATTTTTGTGCTCATCTACAAAGTTTAGGGTTAAGCAAGGAACGATATCATTAGAAGCATAAGCACTTCTCTAAACTATTTAGGGTTAAACACTAGCTGATTGTACAGACAGAGAGCTTTGAGGTCATTTGTTATCTATTGATTCACCTTTTGGGTCGAAACTCTGCACTATAAACAACCCGCTAACTGTACTTCTTAGGTAATATTTACTATTGCATGGACCAATTCCTTCACCTTCTTCCTATGACTACCATTTCAAATCATTTCTCTCTGAATCGTTCTCTTGCAGTCATGGGTTGCAACCAAAAAACAAAAGAACAGTATACATTCTCTTCTCAAGCTGCCATTTTATTTTGAGTTGTCGCTCGATTGTCTCTGAAGGCCAGGATACTTAGCTTTCAGTGTCCACTGCAACACCGGGGCCATCTTGGAACAGTAACCACACAAACATCATGTTGAGGCTCACGTTAAGTCGCATTTGGTATCTGGTGTGTGTTTTCACAGAGAATTTACACTCAACCTTGCTTTTTCTTCACTTTTGGCCTGTTTATTCGCGACATTGTTCGATAATGAACAGCAGTAATACCCACCAAGATGCTTCTCTGTCAACTTCGAAGAAAAGGGGAAAACAGTGTGCGGTTTACGGCTGTCACAACTGCTATAACAGTGACAAAGGGCTTCCTGCTGGTTACCACCAGGCCCCGGTAGCTCGAAAGATGGTTAATCTAACCACATGTTAGCTGATAACGGTTGGTTAAATTTGCTAACAGTGGGTTAACTAACCGTTGGTTAAATCCCGTTGCTTGAAGGTCTGTTAAGCTGACACTAATCACTGGTTAGCTAACCAATGGTTCAATAATATATCCCAGACTTAAACCATCTCCTAACAGGTTTGACAAGTTTTCCCGCAAAAGTTTTCTTCTATCTTCGGTCCACTTTTAGAAGTAAAATGGCTGCCGAAAATTCTTTACTTGAACTTGAAGTCCCTGGTGTCAATGAGCAATCGAAAGAAGTGCAAATACTTCAAACCGCCTGCAGGAAACGAAAACCAATTTTTTAGCACAAGAAATTCCGATAATAACTCAAAAGTTTGAAGAAAATCAAGCAATACTGAAATCAAAGTTTTCTATCACAAACACTAACAAAATGAAGCAAAGTGTGTGGGAAAAGATGGCAATCGCCGTAAACGCGGTAGGAACTGCACACCGAAGTGTAAGTGAAGTGAAAGAAAAGTGGACAAACCTCCAAAGAACCCCAAAGAACGAGCTGTCAAAGTTCCGCAAGGACAGAGCTTTGTAAATGGTTTTGCTTTTGTCAATCTATGCTGTTTTTTAATTGTCTTTTTGGTGAGCTCACTAAAATACGTGGGTAAGATTTTAAATATTTACTTAACATTAAAGTAATTAGAACAAAAGGTACATCGCTTCTCACTCGTTCGGAAAAGATAAGCGCTTTTAAGTTTGCATTCGAATATCAGAAAATCGATCCTTATAAACGCTTATGACTGCAAACAAAAGAGCTCTCCACTAGGTCGTTCAACTCGGTTTCTCGTTCGTTCGTTTTCGTCTGCGAGCGCTTGGTGGACCGTTTGATCATTAACTCGGTCATTCGGTTATCCATTCGCTCGCTCGGATGTTCGTCTGCTCGGGTTTGCATCTCTGGTTTGTTCAGTTGTCCTTCCTTTTGCCCAGTTTTTCTTGCTATTCATGGGCATAAACATGTTATAAACAATTAATGAAATTTAACCAATTAAAAGCTGTATTAACACATTACGAAGAAGTTCTTTCATGTTTTAATACTTAACGCTGTCATGCTACAGAAAAAGACTTCTTTCTCCGCTGATCTGACACACAAAGAACCTCCAAAAAACTACCACTTGCGAAAAAACGAAGGGCAATAAGAACCTGATCCTGTGGTTTCGATGCACGGTTTCGTGCAGTTGGTCTTTCTAGATCGGAAGCAATCGTATCGGTGATAAACTGAATGGAATTACGCGAAAATCTGTAGCGTGACTTAACCTCGGCTTCAGAGAGTCCGTTGAGCAAGTTGCCATTGAGGTTAAAAATTCTTTTACGCCTGGGTAGCACACCGCAAAAAAGCAAATCAACTGCCATGTTGTTTTGCTGATTTGCAACAACACGTCATTTTAACCAATTATTAACAAGATAACACTCGTAGCGAGGTACGTTAAATTTAACCAATTGTTAGAAGACATTTGACCCATAGTTAACACTAACCTGCGTTCGAGCAACCGAAACTAACTCTCGGTTAATTTTTAACCATTGGTTAGGGGGTTTAACCAATGGTTAAGAGTTAACCATCTTTCGAGCAACCAGGAACAGGACGTAACACATCGTTATCTAGGAGGTCAAGCATGCACAGGTTTGTTTTCTCGTTGCAAAATCCTCTACATTGAGCAAAAAGGTATTTTGCTGCTGTCGGAACCAAACGCTGCTGGGTGGAAAGGCTGAACGGAAAAAAAGCCACAAATAGGTTCATTGACAGAATGAACGAGTGTCTTGCAATTATCATGTCATTGTATGTTTGCAAGGATATGAACGAAGACGCAACCTGGTAATGAGATTTCTCCAGCCATGCCTTCCATAACTTCACAAAACAGACCGTTGACCATGCAAGTTTTGAACATTCTTTCGTTGACAGGTTCTCCTTCATACAAGCTACTAGCAATCATGTCCGGCCTTAAGATAGACACAAAGTGCTTCGGGTTGATCCTTATTCCACTCTTGCAAACACTGGCGGACCTGCGGTTTCAAAATCCTGATTGCAGCATCAACATTCTGTTGACTCCTAACATGTACATCACTCTTCCACAAACTGCTCTTAAATTTGCTTGACTCGTACAGTCTCATAAAGTCTTCCACCATAATGAACCCTTTTCCAACTACCAAAATCTGTCGCACGATTAAAATTTGGTTTCTCCATTTCTTTATCAAGTGTTTCCAATCAGGGAACATCAGCGTTTGGCTAACAAAATTGAATCCTTGGTGTTTGACTGACACAACTTCATCCAGTCTATCAGTTACTTTGAGGAACTCCTCTAAAAAAATACTTTAAATTTGGAGTCTCCATCAGCGTCAATACCGAGTATTTTAAGATGTTCCTTTGCTCCCAAGTTTAATGCGATATTAAACCAACCTCTGACAGGTTCTTGCAATGGTGTCAAAACGAAGGCATTGGCTAGTCGTGCTTTTTCCTTAGTTTCATTGTTTGTTACGTCCATGATGTCTTGCGCTGTGTGTACAAAAACATCTCCTTCACTTGCAATTCCGATCAATCTGTTAAGCCAAAAGAAAGGTACCCTAATATTGTATGCTCTCATAAAAGAGAGCCGCTTTTGAAAACATGTATTGTTCCAATTTTGTTGGAAGTGGTACTTTACTACGTGCGGCTGCATAAATGGTTGGTGGACTTGGTCTGCCGATTTTCTCTTTTATGATTTTGAGCAACGCTGGTCCTCCGAAGTTTTGAGAAGAGAGATATTAAGGCCAAACCCAATTCATTATCACTTTCAATCACTGGAGCTAGTTGCAGCGCGATTTCCGGTACCAGGTGATTCACATTCTTTATCACTAGGTCTTTTTTTAACTCCTGTATGGAGTCTTCTTTCAGTGATAAACTTGCATTCGAAGCTGTGCAATTTTATCTCTATACATTACTGTTAAAGAGTACCGTTCCATCATATCTCAAACTTACAAAGTAATAGCTCTTTTTGTAATTCTAGAACTGGTACTGGATGAACCCACTAAATACTCCACAATTTTAATGATTTTAAACACATTACCCATTCGGTCGTGCACGTCCCCTCTACTTTGCAGCAAATGGTGCATTATCTCCTTATTTATCTCCCCAATGTTTCGTACTTGAGCCAACTTGGCCGGAAACAGGGATTTTGAAACTTCTTCTTTTGCCTCTGAAAGGCGCTCTGCATATCCCAATTTAGTGCCGGCTACATCTCTTCAACGGGTACATTAAGTTTTGAGATTTCTTTTGGATCTGATGAAGACAGTGATGTCATTTCAATGACCATCTCACCCAACCTGTGCCCGAATGCGATATTCATTTCTTTCCGCGTATCTGCGATTCTATAGCTCGGTTCTATAGTTCTTTCATAACAATCAAAGATAATTCATAATTAGTTGAAATAATTGTTAAGAAATGCCAAACCAATAGTGGAAAACTATGCTTCACTGGCTTCTCACAATTTGCCGGATCAAGCAGACTGTGATCATTTCCTGGGGATCATTTTGACTGAACAGCCGATTGCTGCTGTTTAAATTTAACTTACCTTTGGGTTTGCTTGCCAACACTTTATTGTCCACGCTCAAAAGCCATCCGGCCTTAACTTTATGGGAGTTTTTGTTTGAATGCCACTTTATCAACTACACTGCTTTAGCCCATTCTCGATATGTGATTTTCCATCCACACAATGTGCATGTAGCTGATTTTGTAAAATCATCTTCCAATGTTAGCATGTCAAACAATGCATGCGCAATTGTTCATTTCAGGGACATCTTTATGAGGTGCACTCTCGATTACAAAAACAAAGCTTAGAACAACAAAACAGATTAAGTAACCCATTCGTTTGCTCTTTGAACAGGGCAGTGCACTAAGAATAAGCGTGCATATGTCGTTCTATAGAGTGCAAGAGAATGGGGAATAGCCTTATTGCCGGCACGAGGACGGGATTTGAATACGACAAGTGATGATAACAGTAATGATAATCATCAGCATTCATTAATGCTAATTGAAGCAAACCCTCTCAACAAATTCATTCACTCTGATACAGCATGATACATGCAACAAAGTTCTAGGTCTCGGTGTGGTTTAACAACCAGAGATGCATATTCAAGCAGGGCTCCTACAAGCTGGGCCAGTTTTAAGAAGTTCTGGGCGGTGGCACTAGTGACGCTGATGGCAGGGCACAACAACATTATGACTAATAACAGCAATAAAATGTGACAACTTGATACATTAGGCACTTTCCAAAACCTGTGGGCAATACCGCCAGTACATCTTTCTTTTCTACACATATTGCCATTGACGCATTGTATTGTTCTTTTTTCAGATCTTTCAGACCGAGTTTCTCTACAGAAAACTCAATCGCTTCGTGGAATAAAGCCTCCATGCTTGTCACACATTGCCTGATTTCATACCGTGGGGGTCTGGGTACGAGTCTGTGTATTATGGGTTATGGGACTCAACACCCACATAGCCGGAAAGAGCACACCGCACTTTCCAACATTTCCAAGTTTGGTGTTAATCAAGCTAATATTAGGAAAGATACAGCCATTCAAAAACTCCAAATTTTACTAAGAAATGTATGGAACGCCGGACGTGTGTCCGGCGTTCCATACATTTCTTAGTAAATTTTTAAGTTTTTGAATGGCTGTATCTCGCCTAATATTAGCTTGATTGACACCAAACTTGAGGATGTTGTAAAGTTCGATGTGCTCTTCCCGGCTATGTGGGTGTTGAGTCCCATAACCCATAATACACAGACTCGTACCCAGACCCCCACGGTATGAAATCAAGCAATGTTCACAAGGACAAAGACATCTGCAGTAAAACAAGATACCAAAATCCTGTCATGGATTGTCATGGCAGAACGCTTTATCCCAGAGATCTTCGTTGCCGGTTCCGCTGGGTAAGGATAACGCGGGGTCTGGGAACAAGATTGTCCATTGCGAAGTGTGACGGCCTAGAACTTGAGCGCGTGCATGTGCTTGTAGCCATTATAAACAATTCACTGGTATGACATCGGCTGACTAATAGGCCGCACAGTTCCGTCTATAAAGCCGAACCAGTTATCAAGGGTTGCTCCTTTAGTGTGGACCACATCTGCATACGTAGCGATTAAACATTGTTTTAAAATACCATGGTTCCACTGAGTAACCTTGCGCTCGTGAGTATTATATATATTAGAGCTATGGCACTGATCGCACAAAGAGCATACGCCTTGAAAAGCACTGAAAATTCTCCGTCGTCTATAATTTCTTCCTCCAAGCAAGGGATCAGTAGTTCTTGGATTGTTTTAAAGGAAACCATTTTTTGTTTCTTCGTCAAAACCTTTGTACAGATTAATTTACTGCTATTGACCCCATCGCATCGCAAATCTTAACTTAAACTTCCCGTGCTTACAATCCCGTCCTCGTTCTAGGCTTTTGCCCAATCACTGCATCCTAAAAGCCGTCACATCTTGGACCTTAAAGTCCTTAATGTTAAGAGCGCAAGCAAGGCCACAGCCACCGAAAAGGCGATGATCACTGAACATTTAGTCCTTGGAATGGTCAATTTCAGCGAAGATGTTGTAAAGGAGCATTCAAAGATTTTTGGTTATCAAAGAGAAACCGCTGTATTAACTGAATGGCAGAAGGCCTTTGATCTAGCTAAGGAAAATCCAAGCTTAATGTACGAAAGAGGTACATTAAAGGACATAGTAGAGGAAAAGGCTTGGGAAACATACGTTTTTAAGAAAAAGAGTGGTTCTCATTCGTGCAAAGTACGAGGGGAGTCAATGCCAAAGAGAATGAAATTTAATCAAGATGAAAGATGCGAAAAGATCGCAGAGCTTTCAACGGAAATCGAATTGCTGAAACGGCAAATCACGACAAAGCAGAAAGCCATCAGCCAGACAAGGTGCATGAAGGATTACAAACTCTGTGACAAGGCACACGGAGAAATGAGGGAACTTTTCCAATGGAAAGGAAAGCTCAAAAAAAAGTTGAAAGAGTTTCAAAAAAGGATACCAAAAGCAATTGGTATTACAGCAGCAAAAATCATCCTGCAGCAATGTCACAACCCAAGAGACTTTGTAAATCAGGTACCTTCAATTTCAAAAACATTGCGTTTTCAAGAGAAAAAATACAGTTCTACGTTTCTCCAAATTGTTATTATGTGTGTTTGTACTCCAGGTATGTGAGTTGCTTATGAAGACTTTCAGAGTCCAACACAGGATCCCATCTGCCTATCATCCGCAGTCAAATGGGCTAGATGAAACGACAAATCAATCAATAGAGAAGTAAGCATTTGCATTATTTCAGAGCACAAATTGCACAAACCAGGTAGAGCAAACAAGGACAGCCTATTCAAAAAAGATGCATGAATCATTGAAAAAAAGTGGCTATTAAACGCGTGCAAGTACGTACACTAGAGGAATATTTTTGGGCTAGATGAAAGGACAAATCAATCAATAGAGAAGTAAGCATTTGCATTATTTCAGAGCATAAATTGCACAAACCAGCTAGAGAAAACAAGGACAGCTTATTCAACAAAGATGCATGAATCATTGAACAAAAGTGGCTATTAAAGGCATGCAAGTACATGTACATACACTAGAGGAATATTTTTCCACTCAATGAGAAAGAATTAAGCACCAAATGTATAGGTATCTGTGAATCAAGAAGTGCAAAAACACACTACAACATATGTACAATTTCATAAAGTGACGTACTAATTATGGTATGAATATGATTACTCAGGTCCTAAGGAAGGTCATGGAGGAGTAGGACAGCGAATGGGATGATTACATTCATGGTGCCTTATTTGCTATAAACACAAATGTTCCTACCACAACAAAGTGAGGACGGAGAGATGGAAAGCCTCGTACGCGAATTATCTTCACAGGATATTATAAAGGAACATATCGACAAAATGACAGATGCGAGAAATACTATCTTTCCAAATATAAAAAAGAACATCACCATTGCCCAGTAGAAGCAACAGCAACAATATCAGAGAAGAACTGGAGGTTTCACCTTCTATCTAAAGAGTGGTGACACCGTTCTTCAAAGGAACATGCTCCGAAGACTTCAAAGGGTCACAAAATGGAGGACCAATGGATTGGGCCATAAACCATAGAGGAAGTAGATATTAAACATGGTATATGCAAACTACATGTGGAAAATGGGACACTTCTTCAAAGAAAAAGTAATCTAAAAGATCTTAAATTATATAGACTGCAATCTACCATGTCAGACCAGCAATCTACAACACCACTTCCCCAACATGATGTAACTGCAACTCGGCAAGGTAGTACATCAGTGGTTCTGCAAGAAACCACCCCAGCAGCAACCCAGCAACACAGAATAGCCACTGTACAACAACGAATGCAAGCAACCCATAGAGATCGAACAGCTGCTGCAACCACCACACCCAAACAGAGCAGTGCAGCAAGGCGGACACCACCAACCGCCACACCCCAACAGTGCAGTGCAGCAAGGGTAGCTACAACAACCTCAACATCCCAAGCAGTGGTAATACCACCAACCAACACACCTCAACAGAGAAGTGCTGACAAGACCCGACTGTCTTCAACACCCAAGAAGGCTGCATCCGCCAGGCCTCCTTCAACCTCCATACCTCACGAGAAGAAAATAAACCAGATTCCACCCACTTTGGTACTAGAGCAGGGCAGGGTGACCAGCGTTTCAGCAACATCTTAGCAAGGTCGCCCTCTTGATCTAGGTACAAATTTGTTTACAATCACAGATGGGAGAATTGTTGCCTGTTTCAACAATTTCATTTTGGACCATCTTATGTGCATAACAAATGGCTCACGAGAAAGCTGGTGATACAAGATATATAGTAGCCACAGCTGCCAAGACGAACATCTGCTGAGGAAAGACCTAAAGTTTAATGTCAAGCAACCTTCATTGTCATCTTAATAGCAAAGCATTTTCCACAAACCTCAATGAATTGCATCATGGATGTACTTCTGCCTTAGGCACTCATTAACTTGCAGTACTTGCAAGTTGGCAATAAGGAAGAAGCCAACACCTACATAGCACAACTTTAAAAGAAGTATAACAAGAGAAAAAAGTCACAAAGGCGAGGAACCTTTAAAAAGGGGCATCCCTACTGACGCTGATGAAGTGCAATTTATAAAACGTTCAAAAATGAACAAACAATTCATCCTTAAAATGCAGAGGCCTTGGTTTAAGTTGGATAAGGAAGATGTTGCTATTAGCAAGAATGCAATGCTCACTGATACGCACATACAGATGGCCCAGGAACTGTTGCATCAGCAGTTTCTTCTCATTGTGGGGCTCATACAACCCTCTATTGGGAAGGTGAATCAGTTTCCAGTCATGAGGTAGGAATTCATCCAAGTGCTTCACACTGGTGGAATGTATTGGGTGTGCGTCCGTAACATCAGATGCAACAAACTAAATCGGATTAAGTTGTATGATAGCCTCTTCAGTGGCATATAAGGTTTTACACATGAACAGATTGTAGGCCTTCTCTTTGTAGAGAATAATGACTCCATAGAAGTCACCATCCCTCCTGTGGCACAGCAATCAAATGAAACAGACTGTGGTGTATTTGCAATTGCCTTTGCTAAAGCACTCTGTTTCCAGCTTGACCATCATCCCTGAAATTCAACAGACATACAATAAGGGTGCATCTTTGGGAATCCCTGCAAAGATGCCACATCAAAATGAATATGCATGAAATTTGTACATGCATATTTTCTTTGGTGAGAATGGTTAACCTTTACTGCACGAGCGCCCATCGGGTATGAGACAATAGATAACCAACAAGGCCTGAAGTACCTAGTTGGCTATAATCACCTCATATCCGACAAGTGTGAATTTAATTATTATTTGTTTAATAAAAACAGTCAAGAAATATTGTTAGATCCTACTAATTTAATTTTGCAAGAACCAGAAGAAGGCAGTTAATTGGAGCAAAGCTGAGAAAATCTGCTGAAACCACTGCACCCAGTGAAAGGGATCACTTTGTGGGTGATCAAGAATCAGAATTTCATGTCTCTGAAAATTTGCTGGAATATCCAGTACAACAGTTTAAACCCTTAAGCAGAGTCAGATAGTTTCATCAAATCACCTTTACCAAAGCTCCCCCTCCCCTTACCCTCCCCTTCAGAACAACTAAACATTTATAGAAACACAAATTTTGCAAGAAAATTGACAATACTGTGGGCAGCATGATTTGAAGAAATAAAGAAGAATTAAGTGAAAAATAGAGAAACTATCAATTTTTCTAGCTCCATGTTAAATGGGCAGGGGTGTTGTGCAAAATGCTGTGTGTACAAAAACACCTCGTTCACTTGCAATTCTGATCAATCTGTTTAGCCAAAAGAAAGGGACCCTAATATTCTATGCTCTCATTAAAGAGAGCCACTTTTGAAAACATGTATTGTTCCAATTTTGTTGGAATTGGTACTTTACTATGTGAGGCCGCATAAATGGTTTGTAGACTTGGTCCGCTGATTTTCTCTTTTATGATTTTGAGCAACGCTGGTCCTCCGTAGTCCAAAGTTATCGCAAAGGGTGATTTCATGTTATCGTTCCAGCGTTTGACATCTATGATGTTACTAAAAAGAAGTTTTGAGAAGAGTGATATTAGGACCCAACCCAATTCACTGACTTTCAATCAGTGCAGCTAGCTGCAGCGCAATTTCTGGTAACTGGTGATTCACATTCTTTATCGCTAGATCTTTCTTTAACTCCGGTATGGAGTCTTCTTTCAGGGATAATTGCATTCGAAGCTGTGCAATTTTATCTCTGTACATTACTGTTAAAGAGTATCGTTCCATCATATCTCAAACTTACGAAGTAATAGCTCTTTTTGTAATTCTAGAACTGGTACTGGATGAACCCACTAAATACTCCGCAATTTTAATGATTTTTAACACATTATCCATTCGGTCGCGCACATCCCCTCTACTCTGTAACAAATGGTGCAATATCTCCTTATTTATCTCGCCAATGTTTTATACTTGAGCCAACTTGGCCGGAAACAAGGATTTTGAAACTTCTTCTTTTGCCTCTGAAAGGGGCTCTGCATATGCCAATTTAGTGCCGGCTGCATCTCTTCAACGGGTACATTAGGTTTTGCCATTTCTTTTGGATCTGATGAAGACAGTAATGTCATTTCAATGACCATCTCACCCAACCTGTGCCCAAATTCGATATTCATTTCTTTCCGCATATCTGCGACAATCTGACAAATTAGAGAACAAAACGTTATATCAGTTAGGATATATAAATTTCACTGAGAAAGGTTAATATTCAATCCCATTTGTTAAATATCAGGCATATAAAAATTATAGTTTATAAGCAACACTACCTTTTCAACTAACGAAACCATCTCCTTGGATTTTTCAGCTCGTATGGTGTTCACTCGTTGGTCATTTTGTGTGGAAAGGGAGGTTGATTGGCTCGCTTGCGACTTTCTTCCAATGAAACATGTCAACAGTGTATTACCTTAGTGGGACAAACAGATTAAAATTTAGTTACATTGGACCTTGCGTCCAACAACAACCGTTTAAATGTCGATAACAGACCACTGTCGGAAATAAAATAAATGTGACCCCATAAATATTTTTTGTCTTTTTGTAGTAATCAGGGTTCGAAAGCCTACTCAAACTTGTGTTGAGTATTCCCCCCTCCACCGTGGTTCGTTGTTAATCTTATCTGGTACTATCCTTCGCTTCAATTGTATGATTGTATCCTGTGTTGTGTATTATCCGGTGAAATCAGATCATAAGTAACAAAAGAAAAAGCTTCACTGAAGTTTCTGTGCAGATCCCATTAACACCACTCAATGATTTAAAAGTGTTTGTGGAGCACAAAGGGGGAAAACTACTGACTGAAATTGATACGTGCAGTGAATGATTTTCCATGTGACTGTTTTCAAGATTATTGAGGATTATTGCCGGTTTGGTTAGCTGAAGCTGTCTACAGACAGCGCGCAATTCTTCATATTTATCTATTAAATCTGATCTAATACCCTGTCGTTTTGTATACTTTTGCCTACTGCTCACCCACAACAAACTGAACAAACTACTGAACATCAAGGGAAGATTTTAGACACCATTGAGGGACAAAATCAGGTTGAACCACACAGCCCACAGGAAATCGCAAACTTTCTTTGCTACAGAGGAATTCTGGAAAGGTTTTTCGCTCAGAAGATTTTAAATTATTCACAAGGTACTTTTTCCGATTATCTAACTTAACCACTACCTCAAATGCCACCAACACATGGCCGTGGAACGAAGTTGTGGCTACAGGATTTTTTTCATAGCAAAGAACAGTAAGAGGAGCTTGTAAGGGAATTCAAGAGAAGTAAGTATAGGGCTGATTAATATCATTCATCCCATTCATACCAGAATTACAATGTACTCCCGAGTACTGACATACTTTTTTGGAAAAAAAATGAAAATAAAAACCCTGACAGTGCCAATCTTTACGAGCGTTTGAAGGTGATTGACAATGAAAATCAAAAAATCGTTGAGTTTCTATGCAAATGAGGTAGATGCTTAAGAAGAAAAACGACGATAAGAATCATTTCTTGTTTAATTCAATTGTAGTGTCTAATTTGAAGAGAGGAAACAATGGTACTACTAGCAGTGATAGTGATCGTTTGGAAAGCCGCAGCAGGACAGTGACTTCAGTTGGCCATGTTGGACACCGTGTTTGTTTCTTCGAAGGGCAATCCGCAGTAGGCAGTCATTGTGAGAACCACAAAAGCCCGAAAACTAGACGAGAAAAAGGTTGGATAGGTTTTTTTCTTTCATAACAATCAAAGATAATTCATAATTCGTTGAAATAATTGTTAAAAAATGCCAAACCAATAGTGGAAAACTACGCTTTACTGGCTTCTCACAATTTGCAGCAATTTGCCAGATCAAGCAGACTGTGATCATTTCCTGGGGATCACTTTGACTGAACAGCCGATTGCTGCTGTTTAAATTTAACTTACCTTTGGGTTTGCTTGCCAACACTTTATTGTCCACGCTCAAAAACCATCCGGCCTTAACTTTATGGGAGTTTTCGTTTGAATGCCACTTTATCAACCACACTGCTTTAGCCCATTCTCGATGTGTGATTTTCCATCCACACAATGTGCACGTAACTGATTTTGTAAAATCATCTTTCGAAGTTAGCATGTCAAACAATGCACACGCAATTGTTCATTTATGTCAGGGACCTCTTTATGAGGTGCACTCTCGATTACCAAAACAAAGCTTAGAACAACAAAACAGATTAAGTAACCCATTCGTTTGCTTTTTGAACAGGGCAGTGCATTAAGAATAAGCGTGCATATGTCATTGTATAGAGTGCCAGAGATTGGGGAATAGCCTTACTGCCAGCGCGTGGACGGGATTTGAATATGACAAGTGATGATTGCAGTAATGATAATCATCAGGATTCATTGATGCTAATTGAAGCAAACCCTCTCAACAAATTCATTCGCCCCGATACCTCAAGATAGATGTAACAAAGTTCTTTGAATTGGCGATTAACGTAATTCTTTTCATGCCTTGGTCTTGGTGTGGTTTAACAACCAGAGATGCATATTCAAGCAAGGCTCCTACAAGCCGGGCCAGTTTCAAGTAGTTCTGGGTGGTGGCGTTAGTGACACTGATGGCAGGGCACAACAAGATTAAGACTAATAACAGCAATAAAATGTGACAAACGCCTTAGTTTTGACTCATTTTTATTTTGTAAAAAGCAATGGCAAATTGCTCTGCTGCTCAGTGTCTCCACCTTTTTTTGCATTCATGCTTGCAGCATAATAAATCTGGACCTGTAAGAACCAAACAAACAACTTATAAGCATAATGAATGTTATAACAATTTTTGAAGTAGCCCAGTCAGCCATGCCTGCAGAGTCTGAAACTTGGAAGCAAACTAGTGGGATTCACTCCAAATGGCCAAGTCACCTTTCTTTCAGACCTCTGGGGTGGGCGGGTTTCAGATAAACAGATAACAAGAGAAAGTGCAGTTCTAGATTTATTGAGTAGTGGGGACAATCTTATGGTGACCATGGCTTTGACATAAAGGACATTGTGCCTGATGGTGTCATGGTTAATATGCCCCCTTTTTTAGCCGTACGAGATCAACTGACTGCATTAGAGACAGAAGAAACAATGATTATCGCCTCTGTGCAAATACACATGGAGAGGGCAATTGGCAGGTAATTTGCCAGTGTGGTTTCTTGAAGTTAAGTTTCGTTGTTTGGTCTCTAACCGTGAGTGGCTCTTTACCGTTTTTGCTTAACTCGGGTCCTGTTGTTTTAAGTGGATGGGAGTGTTGGTACTCTCCCTTGATGGGATTCTTGTCCATTGCAGGTTGCTGTACAGCATTCGATCATGCTGCCCCAACAACATTCCAGTATTCCTTTACACGTTTAGCTGGAGAGAGGCTCTATGAGCGTAAAGTGCTCCTGCTAACAAACTTTAGCTCTTTATTTCTTAAATTTTTGTGAATATAACTTTGCTAAATGTCTTGCCAAAGTTCAGTTCTTCACAAACACAGATTTGGAGTGTTAGCACGATGATCATTAGCCAACCCCAACACCTAACACTTTATACCCATGACAAAATGAGTCTTAGTTTTTCCACATTTTTGACTGTAACTAATGTAACACCCAGCCGACCTATAAAGTACTGTCAGTTCTAGCTTTCCTCAATAGAGGTGCAATTTCATCCTGCATTGTGATTTGCTGGTGTCATCCAGGTTCTTTCAATACATTCTTAGCACTGTTACATGAAAGTAAAAGTAATGGCTGTAGTAAAAAATGATGTAAGTTTATTCAACCTATCTGGCACATCATGAAATCATTAAGTGATTTGTATCCCTCAGATTTGTCACCACCTGTTAGAGAAAGCTGCCCCTTTTATTGGTTGCATACTGAAATTCATTACAGTTTATGAGATGATACCTGCTTAGAAGATTCACACTTTACTAAAAAGGGGATAGTGCCCCTAAATTAATTAACCACCTTCCACTGATCAACTGGAAACATTTCCATCTATTGGAGCAGTTTCACCAAAAAGAAATAGCAAATAATTGTCTTGCTGAATTTGTTCTTCCCACAGACACACAGGCAGCATTGAATGTGCGAAGGATATCAATCAAGAGTTGGGTGGAGGGGTGTGGGTGGGGGTGTGGTTCTGAGCAATAAAAAAATTCTAAAGGAAGTTTTGTACAGCACAACATTGGAAAATATAAAAAATATATTTAAGAATTAAATCAATAAATCAATAAACAAATATTTTGATTTGATTGTTATAGGGCCTTCAAGGCAAGAAAGTATCTGGCAGCCATTGATTGGAATTACCATCTAAGTGTCAAACATACTACCAACAAGAAAGGAGACCAAATAACTTCCAGAAAATACAATCAGAGAACACAGCAGTGGGATCTCAGAGTCATCAAGGGAAAAAAGGGTAATGAGTACATTCCCTTATTCATAGCAAAAATATTGAATGCAAGGATGCAGGATACTGCAGTTGTCACAATGTTTCGTTGAACAAAAGTGATCCCAGACTAATTGGCCCCACTATCGCTGCAAAACCACCTCCTGCCACAAAGGATCTGTTGAAAAGGCAAAGTAGGTTCAGTCGTGAATCTGGCAAAACCACTAAAATGGGTAAAGAAACTAGGGAAAACAACCCCTCACTAGAAGAAGGCAGTGGAAATGAGCCATCGTCCGACAGCCCTTTGCCCATGGAACTTCGGAAATTTATGCATGCTGTGTAAATACAGTGTACCATATGGGCCTGCAAGCCCCCCTCCCTCCCCTTTCCTGAACAAACATAAGTTACATTATACTTTCATCATTCAACTTCAAGTGTTTATTTCAATATTGACTTTATTGAAATCAGCTGTAAATAACTTTGCAATAAATTTTTTTTCTAATGACAGTATGCAATGATAGCATCCACAAATAAATATTATTATAAGCTTGAATAAATAACACAGTAGTAATAGTGTTTTGTAATTAAATTTCACATCATGGCAATGACAATGTACATTAATTATAAATAATTTATATTAAATTTTCCTGTCTCCAGTTATTATTATTAATTTTGGTGACTGCTGTTTTCTGTGCAATAGTTATGCTATTCCAAAAAAAAAAAAGTGCAATCAAAACATGTAGAAAGTACAACAGTAGAATAACACGTGGATCTCTTATTATCATTCATTCCAGTAACTCCTGGTGTTATGCAACAATTGTATGGCATGAAACAATTATTATTTATTGTAGCAAAAACATGTAACAAGAACAATAGTAGAATAAACATATCTTCCATACTGATATTAAAATTCATTCTAGCAACTTCTGTTTTTTATGAAACTATCATATGGCATGAAACAAGTGTAAAAAACGTGTAACAAGTACAAGAGTAGAATAAACCATCTTTTTTATATTATTAGAGACTCCCTTTTTTAAAATTTACTGGTATCTGAAGCTTGTACTGCACAAAACAGGCGGAAGGACCTGGCTAAAAAAGGAAACATAAATGCAGAAAGTTTGCTGCAGATGCAAATGTTTGCTAGTTTACCCATGTGAGAAAAATGCATTGTGGAATCAAATTTTGGTTTTCCAAGTTTCAAACCATACCAAAAATGTGGACCAGTTTTACTTGCTGATACCATAATCTAGGCAACCCAAATTCTTTTGCACTGATATTCTGAGCATTTTGTTTGTGAAATTTTTTAAAGGGAAAGAAGGGTCTAGAAAAATTTTTACCTAAGACGAAACCTCATGCAATGTACTAACAGAGAATAGCATTGATTTGCACTCTTATCAATAGGGAGCTTAAGAGCGCTCCCCAGGAACTTTCACCTACGACCATGCAAGATAGAAAAATCGAAAATCGCCAAACTTTGTCATAATAAAGGACTACTAAAACCATTTGTAGAAAGACATGTTTCAGTTTGTTTCGATAATTGTTTTACCTTCAAAGTTACTTTTTCATTTTGGTGGCCTGTGAGCGGGTAAAACCGACTTAAAAGTGTCACTTGTATGGGCCTCTCGTCTTGAAATTACGAAGGAGTAACATAAAAATCAAAGATATTGAACAGAAGTAAACTAAATCCCTCATACTTTCACGCTGTCAAATGTACATTCAATGTGATCCAGAATTTTTGGCCAAATTTTAAAAATTAACCGTTTCTAGCGGAATTACAGCATGCCAAAATAATGCGAAATTCAACCGCAAAAAAAGCATCCTGGTACATGGCTTTGTCAACCAAGACTATATTCATCGGAATAAGCAATGTTTCGTGTACGATTTGATGAAATAAAATTTTTGGGTAAATGAAACAATAAATTTTTGGAGCGCTATTTGAACATGCTATTTATAACCAAAAGTTGACCTTTTGACCTTCAAAGGAGGCAAGCTATTTTCACATCACACTAGCTAATTTTGATTTGTCCATCAAAAAATTCAAAACTATGGGTATTCTTTCGTAGCACAATGTTCAATAAAGTCAATCGCTAGAATTGGGACTGGTTTAACGTTAGTAAATATGATTTTAGTTACGAACACGTAATTTGGTTTAGGGCTACAACATCGACAAATTTGCATATAAATTAGTTCGTTTTGATTTCCACATAGAATATTTCTATTTACGTTAACTTTACTAAACAAATTAAATCACAAACAAGGTTAGTCGTTACTTTAACTGATTATATGGCTTATCGTACCTTAAAAATCCTTTTCACAAGAATAAAGACGAGTTTGCTTCTAGCCGCCAAACGACCATTGAACCTTTTGACGTATCTCTTAACTGTCACGCAATATACGCTTTCAGTGCGTGCGTGACCGCGGGGCAAATGACAATTCAGATAAAGCAAACGTCTTGTTGAATGCTTTGTCTTCACTGACAATAAATGGAATTGAATTTAAACGAGTCCAAGTTCGCGAATGTAAAAATTTCTGCCGTTGGCGCAATGATCCGCAACTCGTTACATTTGGTAGCGTCCGTGCATTGGTCCCGTCCATCCTCCAAGACGTTTCGAGCCATCCGGCCTAACGTGTATGCAGCTCCGACAGCTCAGCCAAACTACAGTTCCTTCAATGAGTCCAAAAAATACAGGAACATTTGAAAAGTCTTACATTTTTAAAAAAAAAATAGCCGGTACAAACTCATAGCATGAGGTAAATGGGTACCAAACACTTTTCTTTACCGGGTGCGCACGCGTGGCGCTTGTAAAGGGTCACATTATGAAAGAGGGCGGGAAAATCCTGTGTTAAAAAGGGCAAAAAGGTAAGGGAACAAAAAGGGAATTATAGGTTATATGTAAAAAATGAACCACTTCTATCAGTTCATCAGCTTCGTAAAAACTGAAAGCTGTCCAAATACAACACGTTTCCCAATTTATTCTGTTTGATTCCAGGATAACTTCAAGAAATGGAATCTTTTTTAAAAAAAAATGTTACTACACAAATCATGTGCTTTAATTAATCTATTACCCAACGAAGTCTTCCTATTTTAGATGAATAATGGAGAAGAAATTTTCAATGTTTCATTTTCCATCCCACAAGCCAATCAAGGATACGAGAGCGAAAGAAAACCCAAGTGCGCGCGAACATCTGCATTGTTGAAATCGCTCCCTTTCACGCTCTAAACATGGAGGGAGGAAGATCCTAGCACTAGGAGAATCCTAGAGGGCGGATCATCCTAGCGCCATATGTTTTCTCTATTCAGTTTACATGCAAAAAGTTGCACTTGGCCCTAGCGCTAGGTTCTTCCTAGAGATAGGAGCTTCCTAGCTGAGAGATAGGAAGATCCTAGAACTAGGAAGATCCTAGCACCATGTAAACAACTTTCGCTCGGAAGATCCTAGTACTTAAGGGACAAAAAGAACAAACATGGCGGCAGCCGGGCGTTCAGCTGCTCAAGGCCGACAGTCATTCTTTTTTCCCTCTCCACTTGGTTACAGCTTCGGCCGAAATTTCTGCATGTAAAGCAAACAGAAAGTTTTTTCCCCTTCTCGGATCTTCCTAGTGCTTGGATCTTCCTTCCTCCATGTAAACGGCCCCTTAATCAGCGAAACGAGCGACTTGTGTAATTAAAAGTGCGCGAAATTCTGAATTTTGATGTCAGTTAGTGTATCCAAAATGTCTGTTCTCACCATGTCCTGTCTTACACAACTGGTTGAATACTTGTTTTACCTATGAAGGAAAGTTTTGCTTTTCTCATTTAACTTATTGCGACGGCCACATGATATTTCAGTTCTTTTGTTCATTGTTTGTAGTCACGCGCTATGACGTGTCCGGATGTCTGAATTTGGGCCCATCTAAAATCACTACCATGTGCATTTGGTAGAACACTTATTCCTGTGCTACACCGTGCTGACGAGAGCCAACCAGCTCGAAACAGCTGTCCACGGTTGCTGCATTCTGTTGATTCTCGGTTTGGTCTCTATCATGTTTCTGTCGTATTAAGTTTTCTACGCAGTCCGATCAGCTTTGCAGAAATTCGACTCATGAATATTTTTTCACTGATTGTATTTGTTGTTAAAGCATTAAAGAGTGACGCTTTGCGTTAATCCAATGAGTGGCATGGCTCAGGCTTGTGTGTATACTAGGAAATATCAAGTCAGTCGTGGAATATTTCAAGGTGTACCACTTGAAAGTATTGCATAACTAGTATGTATCTGACTGCAAGGTTCGCCCCCTTTAAAAGCTATATACTATAACGTAGGTATGTGCAGCACCAATAGGTATGGTTTTTGAACCGTTTTGGTGGTACATATTGTAACCAATTTGGTCTGACATCCTGAAAACGGGAATGGATCCAAGAAACCAAGTCTGAAAATGGATATGAGTTTTAGACGACAGTTCTGAAAAAGGGTTCCCAATTATTTGATATTTTGGTATGAAATAGGGACAAGGTTTAGAGAACTGAGCCGCACACCCGAACCCCCATGGAGTGCTCCTCGGGGATACGCGATGCACAGTTAGGAAATAAATTCAAGTTGGAACACTATTTTAGAAACTGGCTAATTGGTAGGACGGGGTCATCTTAGAGTCGAGGTCATTTCGGGGTCAACTTGTCGATCGATTCGGGGTTGAGGATCATTTCGGGTACCCAACTGAGGTCACGCGCAAAGCAGGTGGCATACACAAAAGCGCAACATGCTGGCCTGCAGAACAAGCGTTATTATGTGCAGTTAAAAAACGTATGTATGCTAAAATAGAACCACATAGGGCGCGCAGCGTAACCTATGCGATGTTAAGAAACTATAAAAAGAAAACTGCTGAGTTAAAAAAAATAGCGATAAAATATAAAAATCTCATAAAATATAAAAGTTCCCCGACACAAAAACTATATGGAGCTTCTACGCTATTCCCTAAAGGAAAGTCAATTGACGGTAGCTTTGAAAGTTCTCACTATGTTGAGAGAACTGGAGATGGTAGCCTTCTGCATCCTTCTCAATACGTCATAACCCCTGCTGCCAAAGAGCTTCCTCATTGTCAGGTCCACATCCCTTGACCATCCCCCAGGCACGTCAATGATCATGTTACATTGTTCAACGTCATAGCCAGGGTACCGCTTCTTCAGCTCGAATCGCAGTGGCCCGTACTTGACCGTCTTCTCCTCGGACTTCTTTTCCCGATGCTCCATCCACGGACAAGACATCTCCACAGCCCACACTTTCTTATTCTTGTGGTCCACAAATCGAGCGTCCACTCTGTTAGCCTTGACGATGGTATGTTCAGCATAAACTGGAACATCCCAAAACGCTAATGCCTCAGATGACTCATAGACTGGTTTGGGCACTGCACACGAGTACCAGGGAGGGACTGAATCAATTGGCCTCAGATTCCTCGTCATCTCGAAAAAGAGGATTTTCAGCGCTGCGTTGTGTCTTTCTAGGTACTTAGACTGGGCCAGAGCAGAGCAACCCGCTAGCACATGCGCAAGTGTCTCAAGAGATTTCCCAAACAGTCTACACGTGACGTCGCCCTGTTCTACACCTGTTTTGTGGACTGTGTACACCTTAGTAGGCGTAAGCTGCTCGTACAACTCCATTACCCCAGCGATGGTATGGGTAGGAGCACAGGTCCAATCACGCAGCCAAGCAAAACATCCACTCTGATTTAGCTCGCTATCCTGCCACCTAGCCTGCAAAAACCGTCCATGCCACTTCTCCTCTTTGATTTTCTCTTTCAGCTTCTCCATATCTGCCTTCTTGAGATGTTCTTTGGCCTTTGGCCCCTGAATCTCCGTCTCAGGATCGCTCACGGACCAGCACGACGGTTGAGGGTACTCCAAAGACAGGCTCATGCCCAGTTCCTCGGCAAACTTATGCGCTTCCTTCATCAGTGAAGTGTGTCCCTTCTCTACCGCCCTCTCTTCGAACTGTTGCACTGCCCTCATAGAGGGATCCATGTTCTGACAGAGCTTTATTGCTGCCTTGATCTTGGTCAACTTGTATTCGTGCTCCACCGAGCGCAAGCCACGCCCTCCTTTCTCTCTTGCCAAATAAATTATCGCCGTCAAGCTTAAGGGATGTTTCCCACCGTTTTCACAGATGATCTTTCTAGCCTCTCTGTCGATAACTCGCAGTTCTGTGATTGGCCAGTGTTGAGTCCACATCAGATAGGTTAGGACTGGCATTGCGTACTGGTTGCTGGCTCTTACTCGGTTAATATCTGACAGAGGAATAGACCATATCACCGATAGCCTTTTCAGATACACCTTGGCTGCGCACTCAAGGGCCAGCTTTTCATCTTGTGTCACTGTTTCTTGAACTCCTAAGAACTTATAACTGGTCCCTGGCTTGAGACTCTCAACCACTGATGACTGGTTCAGCTTCGTCCCCACCGCATCTTGCACTTGGTTGCCCCTCTTGACGTGAAGGACATTGCATTTCTTAGGGTTCCAATGTAAGTCCATATCCTGCATGGCGTTGCTAGCAGACCTCAAAACTCTGTTCAGCTTGGCCTTATTATTCTTCTTCTTCTTCTTCTTATTATCATTATTATTATTATTATTATTATTATTAGTAGTATTATTATTAGTATTATTTTATTCATTTATTTTTGTAAGCTTTTTTAGGTGAGCGGAAGTAAGCACGAGGCTATTGCAGAACTCGAGTGACGCACAAAGGGAGGGGGACAAAAAAATTTTTTGCGCCCTTCTCGTCGCGCGTCGCTCGCACTCCACGCTCGCTTCGCGCCTGCCTCCACACACACACACACACACACCCAAAATAACGCCTGTTCTGCAACCTATAGTGGAAGTCAGGCTAAACCTAAAAGTAAAATTAATTAATTTCCACGTGGTATCTCTGCAACGTAATTTATAAAGTGCCGTTCAGTTACCTGCACGTGCCAGCAAAACCCTTGCTTCTGTGTCCAGAAAAGAATCCCACACTTTATAACTTTTAAGGTGTGCCTTTCTATCGTGACGCACTGAACATTTGCCGGATTGTCTGAGCTTGGTCAGCTTGGACCACAAATTCCGCCAACAACCTCAGTTTAACCACAATGGATGGTCCACGTGGTTTGTGAATCTAAGGTCCGCGTATATTGCGTGACAGTTATGTCATGCGAGGTATTTCGGCGACGTTAAAAGGTTCAATGGTCGTTTGGCGGCTAGAAGTAAAGTCGTCTTTTCTTCTTGTGAAAAGGGTTTTTAAGGTACGATAAGCCATATAATCAGTTAAAATAACGACTCACCTTGTTTGTGATTTAATTTGTTTAGTAAAGTTAACGTAAATAGAAATATTCTATGTGGAAATCAAAACGAACTAATTTATATGCAAATTTGTCGAAGTTGTAGCCCTAAACCAAATTACGTGTTCGTAACTAAAATCATATTTACTAACGTTAAACCAGTCCCAATTCTAGCGATTGACTTTATTGAACATTGTGCTATGAAAGAATACCCAGAGTTTTGAATTGTTTGTTAGAAAAATCAAAATTAGCGAGGGTGATGTGAAAATTGCTTGCCCTCCTTTGAAGGTCAAAAGGTCAAGTTTTGATGATAAATAGCATGTTCAAATAGCGCTCCAAAAATTTATCGTTTCATTTACCCAAAAATTTTATTTCATCAAATCGTACACGAAACATTGCTTATTCCGATGAATATAGTCTTGGTTGACAAAGCCATGTACCAGGATGCTTTTTTGCGGTTGAATTTCGCATTATTTTGGCATGCTGTAATTCCGCTAGTAACGGTTAATTTTTAAAATTTGGCCAAAAATTCTGGATCACATTGAATGTACATTTGACAGCGTGAAAGTATGAGGGATTTGGTTTACTTCTGTTCAATATCTTCGATTTTTATGTTACTCCTTCGTAATTTCAAGACGAGAGGCCCATACAAGTGACACTTTTAAGTCGGTTTTACCCGCTCACAGGCCACCAAAATGAAAAAATCACTTTGAAGGTAAAACAATTATCGAAACAAACTGAAACATGTCTTCCTACAAATGGTTTTAGTAGTCCTTTATTATGACAAAGTTTGGCGATTTTCGATTTTTCTATCTTGCATGGTCGTAGGTGAAAGTTCCTGGGGAGCGCTCTTAAGCAACCACGACGACGACCGGGAGGACGACGACCGGAAGTACGGTGAGCGTTACTGTGCAGGTGCGGCCTAAGAAGGTCGTCGTCCTGATCATGTCGACGATGTCAGAAGTAGTAGTTTCACGTCGTCGTGAATTGAAGAGTTAACAGCTCACTAAAAGGTACGAATTTACTATCATTTGTCACAGTTTATAACTGATTGGAGTTTTAATTCTCTTGTGCGTTTGTTTCAAGCTCCTTTGTTCGGTTTGATGAAGAGAACCAATTTATTTGAATCATTGCTTTTCCTTCACACAGATGACAAGTGACTCGAGCCAGGGGGAGAAAGCTGCATAAGTTTATTTTCAAGTTATTTGATGGAAGAGTACTGATTTTCACTTTTCTTGAATGAAGATATTTAGATGGTTATACTATACACTTAAATGTTTGACTGCAAATTGAAAATTGTCGCAAGTAACTTGCAGATTAACCCTTCAAGCGGCGAGTGATTTTATCAGATTGTTTGTTTACAGTAAGACATTTTAGGATCGCGCTTACGGCAAATATCAAACGCCAGGCTGAAATTTTCTCTTTGATGGAAAACAATGAAGCTTTTTTCGGTTTAAGTTTATCTCCACTCAGTAGGCGACAGCTTTCGAGCAAACACGAAAAAGAGAGAAGTGAGTACGAGAAAGACAAGTTTATGCGTTTTAGAACAAACAGCGGCTTGACGTTTCCCGTTTGGCGTTAGCTGTAAACGCGAAGCTAAATCTCTCTAGTACCTAGGGTTAAGGCTCTCGAGTTTTGCAAATTGGTTTACGAACTATTGAAATGATTTAAGACCATTGTACAACTAAAACGTCTTTTAAAACTTGATTTCAAGGGGGAAAGCGTGAGACCGCCCATTGCTAGAACTACTCGATGTCTGTTGTTGTCATTTAACTTGCCAAATAAAGCTAAGCTTACATTAAATTAAATAGACAAAAGTAAATAAACCTGTATCATTCTGAAAATCAGACAAACATGGCACAAAATCAGTGACATCCCAGAAGTTTCAAATGTCAAATAATCTCCGTACAACATAATATTTTTTTTTGGTGTTTAAATGCAATTCAGGCGCTACACGTTTAGCAAAGAACTCACAGATGAAATTTCAGCATGTATAAATGAAGATATGCCTGAAATTGAGTAATTTGTGTTCGATCTTTATATTTAGCGGTAAATTTGTCAGCAAAATTTCCTATGCTTTTACAGCCAAATATATGAATAAGGTTTTAAAAAGTGGATTAATTTATTTCTAGCAAACCTCACATGACTTTCTGCTAGACTCAATCAAAACAAACATTTTTTATTCACTTTGGTAGGAATCCAAACTTTGTGTGGAGTAATGAACACGATATTGTAATGTGCCGGGAGGTTCTTATTGTTAAACCTTACCGATTTAAGATCAGAAGCTTAAGTCTCTAAATGATGTCATTTCTTGTAAAGAAGCGAAACTGAACGAAGGTTTCAAACGTCGTCGTCCTTGAAAACTTCACTGCTTAAGTTTCTTTTTCCAGCCTAAAACGACATTCTCGTTCCTGTCCCTCCGCGTTCACTTGCCATCGTCGTCCTCCCGGTCGTCGTGGTTGCTTAAGCTCCCTAATATCTTACTCGATAAATCTGGGACAGAAAATTGACATTTTTGTCTCGCGAGCAGCCATTTTTGTTTGTGAAACGGAAACGAGGTTATGACGTCACGTTAGACAAGGATTGAAAGATGGCGGGCATAGATATAAACAGTGATATAGAAAGTGACAGCGATTCAGTTCTTGAGCTAGATATCACTTCAGGGCTTCACGGCTCTTCTTCAGAAGAAGAACTTTACATGAGCATCACAGAAAATCAACCCGAAAGAGAGGAAACCGAAATAGAACGGACCATTCGATCGCGCCTTGGCCATCGGGAGTGGTGTATATGCAGCAATTGCCAGGTTATGTCCAAAGAAGTCGAAAGTATTTGCTGCCAGGAGATGGATGTTTTGGGTGACCGATTGGACCTCAAAGGTAGGAAATGAACCTTTCCAATAACAGAGACATCGGACTACTTTGTATTCTCCACGCACAGGCGAATTACAACAATTAGAATGCAATTACTAGTGGTGGAATAATTGTTTCCATTATTTCCAGGAACACCGCATAGATGTATAACAGAGCACCAGTCCTTTAGACCTGTCTGTTTGCTTGCTGATGTTTTAAGGGCAGCTCTTGTCGGCCTTCTTCAAATGCGCAGTGATTCACTAGAAGATCCCCCACGGAATGCGTCAGCGTTTACAAAAATAGTTTTCGTGTTCAGTAAACGTCAAATGTGATGTTTGTAAATAATTTTCTATTTAACTACACCATTGCTCTTATCGGCTTTATAGATATGCCTCACTCGATTTTGTGAACGGTATATATTTCCTTGGAGAGGGTGGCTATGCACAGATTAAAATATTTTAAACACAGTCTGGACTTTCCCACCGGAAATCGTATGTTTTGCTGGCCGAATGTTTATCTGTTGTACTTTCTTGCATTTATTGATACTGACGAAACCTGGCCTTGTTTAGTAAGTTTGATGGACGCAATACTCTTTGTCCCGCTAAGAAATACCCAATTAGTACATTGTCAGACTAAATATTCACAATCACGAGAAATTAACATCATAGGAGCCATAAACTTTGCGACCCTACCACCCCGGGCGTCAGAGGTCAATTACTCTGCGGGAAAAAATATAATTAAGAAGCATAATTCCAACCATGCGATGGTTTTATTTATACTGGTACATGCGAGTTATTGGGGTTGAAAGATATATACTTCTGATTCTTCAAGGCTTATACTCTTTTAGGAATATCAATTTGTAATTTTATTATTACTATTTACAGGAGCATGAGGTTGGCTGCATACAGACAGTTCACGTGGTGGACATACAACAGACTTGGAAAGGGGAATAGACGCGTGATTCCTTCTTGTGTTGTCTCGGCAATCCGCAATGAATACCCAGAAGAAAGTGGCAACTATACAGGCTTTAAGGATGCCGAGGGCAACGAATCGTGGCCGGGATAATATAAGAAAATCACTAAATATTGTCTTAGTATTGTGTGTCTTCTTAAAGAAATAAACGAAAAAGCTTAAGCACGAACCAGAAGAGACCTTGTTAAATTATTACATTAGATATCTTTTATCGTCTAGAGTTCATAAAAAGGGCGTTATTTTTGTATCGTAAGAGCTGCTCACTGTAAATAGTTTTACAAAGCACTGTTTATAAGCAACTGCTACGTTGGTCCCGGGAAAATCAAAACGTAAAACAAATTTTCCTAATTTGAAAGCCGAGCTGATGTCCTTTGACACGAAGACCTAAATTGTTTTCCCAAATCTTGATGCGTGGCGTGCTTGCAGCTCCTCTCTGGGTGGACGGGGTACCGGAGCGATATTCTTCGGTAGGTCAGGCACTGCAACTGGCTCTGGTTCTTCACCTGTGGCCCTTGACTCCAACACAACCTGGTGCTCTTCAAATAGATCTTTGTTCTCCTGTTTCATTAGAGCTTTGATTCCAATATGGCGATTGGTACCCACAACATCAACTGAAATTCCGCTGTTTAATGCGCGGTCAAGGCATAGTTGAAATCCACGTTTCTCCATTGCCTGGGAACTTGTTGTTTGCTTCACATGGGAAACCTCGAAATCGACAACTTTTTTAGTTTCATCGTCCATCAGTGTATAGGTCCCATATTTTGCACTGTATCCTGGTGAGTCGCACCGCCCATCACCCAGGAGAGTTACTGACTCTCTGTCCAAAAGATCAGTGAGGACTGAAGCCTTTTCTTGCTGCCAGCCCTCATTTATAACAGGAAATAGGTGCTTGTTTTGATACTGGAGATAGTCCGACTCACCGGGAAATGCAAGATGACGATCGAGGCCATCTCTGATGCGCGAGAAAACGTATTTCCTGTAAATAAAATAGCGCTTGAAAGCAAGAGGTTGCCCGCGGCCGCTCTTTTAACTTGAGGCTGTGGATTCCACTCATGTGTGTGTGAATTCTTACACAAACTTGTTACTTTCAAGGCAGAACCCCTAGGCCTCTCTCCAACACATCTTCGCCGCAGATAGCACAAAGCTTGAATAATTTAAGGAGTTCATCCTCAAATACAATGTATTTGGGAGCTGAACACATGTTTTCGTACTTGCCCATTGAATCTACTGGATTTTCGGCATCACTTTCAATGCTGTCGTCCAGTTCTTCGAAGCTCACTTGGAAAGAACTGTCGTTGCCGTCATCATCGACAGACGACAGTGTAATGTCGGTGATATCATCGTCGAGGTCGAAAAACGGAGGTAGTGGGCTGGACGGCAATTTCTTTGGTGTTGAGGTAAGGGGTTGGGTGGTAAGAGGAAACGGTATAGGTTGCAAGTTCCACGGTGGTACACAACAATACGTGTGGTCCTTAAGAAGTAAAGCATCTCCCGTATCAGCAGCAAGCCATTGAGTTCCACAAGAAATAAATTCCTTCCCATCATGGCCATGTTGAACTGTATTTACATTTTCAGCTAACACTGTATGGGATATTGAAGACGACGTCAGGGTTGCGTTACCAGTGGATAATGGGATGTGGGTGTTGTGTCTTCAGCGAGAATGAATGGTTCTGGTAATTCTGCAACGGTTGGCATCACTGAAGTGGTGTCTTCTCCTTCTTCGAGTAGCGAGCTAATCATCTACAGAGACATAAATTCAAAGTAAAATATATCATTCTCATTTCCGGTGTCAAACAAGTTGCCCAGAGAATAGCTCAGTATATTTCCAACTCACCTCTCGTTTACTTTGACGGTTTGCTCGATCAATACTTGTTTGTAGGACCTTTTTCACCGCTGGAGCGAGGCAAAATACGGAAGGGGATAGCCTCATCCTTCAATGGTGGTTTCCTTTTTCTCCTCTTTCTTCCAAGAAGCTCTGCCTGTATAAAGGTAAGAAACAAGCGCGGAATTAAATTTAATGCTACATGTCCTGGAAAACGAAGGAAGGCAATCGCTTAATAGTTCTTCCTTGTAAGAAATCAAAAAGGGCTGATGTGGATAATTACTTTCTCAATATTCCGACAAAATACCAGCCATATGTTTTCTTTCGTGACCAAATCTTGCCACCTATGGTCACATGAAATTCGCGCAGAATACTATACGATGGAATTAATTTTAGACCAGGTCTTCCCATATCCAAACAATACACTTTGATATATACTGTAATAAAGTGAAAAAGATGGGAGCCGAATTACTGTAGTAAGCATATCTTTTAGAAAGGCGCTAAACACAATATGTACCTTAAGATCTTGCGTGAAGTCATCTGGGGTGAAATGGTGGGAACAGACAAAGCAGTTCTCGGGCTTCGGTAATTTATCCTCGCGCTTTATTTTAGCGAGCCACAGCTTTCTAAGTCCTTCATCGTCAGGTAGCTTGTAGAAGGATACCGTTTTGGTGTTTTTGTAGGTGTTGTTACAGCCAACAGCAAGACAATGAACCATGTTTTTTCTTCCTGAGAGAAATCCTTATTCGCCAATGCGACTTTCCACAAAGGTCAGACAGATTACGGAACATGTCTTGTCTAATGCTACGTCATAGCCTCGCTGCCGTTTTCGACTTCCAAGATGGCGGCCGTATGCTCTCTAACGCGGCAATTATGCACGATTTCAAAGACCTCTAGCAAAAATTCAGGAAGGCGCTTAACCAAACGAAAACCAGTTTTCAAATCCTGGGAACATGGACTTTTATTTAAAGTGCCTATGAAGCGAAAATTTTTTTTCCATAATTTGATAGTTTATGCATTTCTCAATCGGAATATATGGGTTTTACCGGACAAAACCTTCTTAATCCGTTGTTATTATTCGTAAAAGGTTCGAATTTTGCGCCGGAAAGTGTCTCCATGATGCGCGCGGCCAAAACGATCGTATTACAAGGTTGTGACGTAGGAAATACTTGAGAACACACGAGAGTCATGGCGGAGAAGAGAGCTTCTTCGACCTCGGCGACCTATTGCTCGGCTGGCAACGCCAACATGACAAACTGTGAGAACAAAACTGGCACGCCGGGAATAAGTATGCATTACTTCCCGAAGGACGAAACTTTACGGCAGAAATGGATTCGATTTGTTCGCATTCATAGGAAAGATTTCGTTCCGAAAAAGCAGTCAGCTTTGTGCTCCGCTCATTTCGACGAAAGTTGTTTTGACATAGTGGGTGTTCCTGTTTACGACAGTGGAAAACTGGTGAAACCACCAAAGAGGCAAATGATCAATGGTTCCATACCTCACAAAGACTCGAATGTTCCAAGAACGTCTCCATTGTCTTCGCGAAAGCGCCGAAAGGTAAGTTCAAAGTTTAGCTTTTTTATTCCCGTCCCCGTTCCAAGTCTTAGTTCAGCAAGCAATATTTTATGTGGACTTGCGCTTATGTCAATAGTCACAATCGTATCATATCTCTATGTCTGGAATTTAACCGGTTTTTAGCTAGGTATTTCGTTCAAGTGCGGCGAACACGTTTCTTGTTGGTGTGAGTTCTCTCACAAGTCTCACAGGAGACTTGCTACATTTGCGGCACGTAAAAAGCTTATGTACCTCGCTGGTACCCTGCAAAATTGAAACTCGATTTGAGAAATATAACTGGAAACAGAAGGTTTTATGGATAGGAAGCAATCCTATTTTAATGGAAGCAGTCCTTTTATAAATAAATAATTTTTTTTTCAAAAGTTAATTACTGTAAAATGTAGTCTTTGTCAAGTCACGAATGCACTTCGAATATCATGGGAAAACAAAGCTTTTGTAATGTATCGTTATCATAAATTAAAATGTTCCTAGTTTGATTTACTGTAGATTGATTTCTAGTCTCCTCAATTAGCAGAAGCACTTGTGCTCTGCAAGATAAGCTTGATACCTAATAAAGCAATTATCATTTCTATTATTATTAATAGAATTTATTATTCCTCTCTGTTGAAAAAATGGAAATTCTGCAGAAATAATGCAAACACAAAATATCTGACATTGTTCGTGTGTATGTAAGTAATCCTGAATACTACCAAGATGGATAAAATAATGTCTTTCTGTCTTCATTAGCTCATGAGAGAGGTAGTGCCTCAAGATGATGTGCCCAAGAAAAAGAGGAAAAAGAGGAAGCAAAGGAGCACAACACCCCTTGACACCCCTTGTTCAGAAGCCATGGAAGTTGTCCTTGACAACCCTTGTTTGAGTGCCAGTCCTGACACCCCTTGCTCAAGTTCGACTTACTCCACCACATCTGGCACCCCTGCTTCAAGTTTTGCTGTGGTGTCTACCCCGAGTACCTCCAGTGTTGCACTTTATGCTACCCCCTCTGCTTGTGATCCTTCAACTGCTCCTGGTCCCTCTAATGCTCCTAGTCCTTCTTCTGACAATTGCAACAATTGTGCCAGTAACAAGAAGAAAAGGAATGCAACACTGAAAAAGTACAACCGGCTTCAAAAGAAGTATGACTCACTTCAGCAGAAATACAATGAGCTGCAAAATGGACCGGTGTGTAAACTGTGGTTCTCAAAACTCTTGTTGATCATCATTAGTTTTTACTAGCCATACTTAAACAGGATGTGTCCACTATAAACGGGCAAGCCTCTCCTTCTTTTTACACCTTGTCATGAAATGCGAATTTAGACTCCATTTAGTAGTGGCATGTTGTTCACTCCAGCAAATTTGAAAAAAGATGCCTCAACATTTCATAATGTCACTGAAGCAATATGAGACATCTTTTTCTAATCCACTAAACATACTTTATTTTTTTTATCAGTAATAGTCATACACAAAGGTGCATGTTGTTGATGTTCTTTGTCAGTTGTTTATGCTTGTTTATTTATGTTGTTGATTGACAACTGAAGGTAAGAATGACCAGGCCCCTTTTTATACTGGAACTTCCTGTTTTCATACACTAGTTAGAATGACATGTATGAGTCAGGCCATTTATCCAGACATTGTCATTATGAGTCAAGTAGTCCTGTTAAAAGAAAGCCAGATAAAAATCAGTGATCATGAAAAGTAATGAGGAAGGGCTTGTCTGATATTGTACTTTTAATTTGTTGTAACAGGGCTCTGAGGAAGACCTAGAAGAAGAACCCAAACAGGATGCAATAGAAGACGTGCAAGAAGAAGGGCAGGACGAAGAAGAAGAACAGATCATAGAACAACTTAGTGATTACCCTGACGAGGAAGTTGATTGGGCTGCTCTGGAAGACAGTGCAGTGGAATACAGTTCTCAAAGTGAGGATGATGATGAGGGAAATGAAGCAACCGATACCTTAAGGTATGGGTAGCAAATAATAATAATAATAATAATAATAATAATAATAATAATAATAATAATAATAATAATAATAATAATAATAATAATAATAATAATCTTTGTGAAATGGAACAAAATTGATATGAGCTTGCAATCTGCATTCTCTTCCTGTGTTTAATGTACTTTGAGCACCTGTTTGTTAACAAAGCTACAAAATATTCCCAACTTACAACTTATGCTATAAAATTGATTTCAGGGTTGAACCAGGAACACCAGTCCAGGATGAACCCAAGTTTATTGTGTTCTTTTCGAAGCTTCTGGCACTGTTCTCGTTGTTTTGTTTCCACTGCAAGAGGAGTGGACCCAGTGTAACCATGAAACAGCGGGGAACCATGGTTGTTGTGAACCAACATTGTGCAAGCTGTGGTGACCAGTCCTTTGAATGGAAGTCACAGCCTATGGCATTGGGTGGTAAATATCCTGCAGGGACATCCTTCTGAGTTTTGCTGTACTCATGGCAGGGGCGTCTATAAGCAAAGTTTTGCTTGTATTCAAGCACATGGGCTTATCAGCCTATGCTGCAAGAACATTCTTTTTCCATCAAAAGAAATTCTTATTTCCAGTTGTCATCAAATACTGGGAAAACTACCAGGCCAACCTCATTTCAAAACTCAAAGGAATGAAGGATGTTGTGTGGAGCGGAGACGGGCGCTTTGACTCTATGGGTCATAGTGCTAAATTTGGAGCTTACACCATGTTCTGCAACACCCTCCTGAAAGTCATACATTTTGAAATTCTTCAGGTAAAGAAAATTTTTAAACTATTTATTACACTCATTTTGAAATCACTGGTGATATTTGCAATCTAATTGGCTTTCAACAGTGCAATTTATTCCTAAATTGCACCATTTTTTTTTCTCTAAATCGCATCCTTTCGTTACGAGCCCATCAAAATGGAAATGAAGTAATAAAAACAGAATTTAACATTGACAATAAAACTCTGTGATTTCGAAATAGGTGTAATAAAGTAGTAATTGAACTTTGTGTCGTGCAATTTTGGTCTGAAGTTATGTTTGTGATTTCAAATTGAACTCGCGCTACCGCTCATTTGACTTTTAAATCACGCGTATGATTTCAGACCAAATTGGGTGATAAATCTAATTTGAAAACATTAAGAAGTAAGGGAAACTGACAAATTAGAAAGCGTTTTAAAAAATATTAACTTTACCTGAGACACTGGTCACAGGTAAGAAAGGAGCTACAGAATTAGTTTCTGCAAGAATATCATAATCTTTACTCTCAGATTGGTTTCTTTTTTGTGTGAGTGGGGTGGCTGCAGTTAGAGGCCTGTACTGTTGAATTCCAGCCATCTCTGTGTTGTAACATTCTGCCTCTCTGTGGCCTCCCTATTTCTCCCTGTTCCTGTGGGCTGAAACATTCTGCTTCATGTCCCCTCCTCTCTCCTGCTATAAACTTCCTGCCCTCTTTACTCTTAGTTCCTGCACTCTTTCCTCCTCCACTGTATTTTTCTGAGAGGGAGGATTTAAGACCCTCCCCCCCACCATACAGACACATACGCACACCCACACACACTGTTATGGGCACTTGTATGCTTAACTGATGTCAACTGGTCTTCCTATCAAAATAATATTGTTTCTGTTGCCATGGAACATTTTTCCCTTAGAAGCGATTAAGAACAGACTGGAACACGTTTGTACCACATTACTTTTGCATGTTGTTGCAGGCAAATGAGACTGGGGGAAGCTCACCTATGGAACTAGAGGGAGCAAAACGCTGCTTCACTTTCCTACAGACTGCTGGCCTAGCCCTGAAAGTTTTTATATCTGATAGACACCGTGGTATTGCTAAGTGGATCCGGGAGTGCCAGGCAGGCTGCGCACACTTTTTTGACATTTGGCATGTGGCTCGTTCAATCACTAAGGCAATGTTGAAGCTGGGTAAAGAGAAGGGATGTGAGCGCATCAGCGATTGGATGAAAGGAGCACGTAACCATCTTTACTGGTGTGCTACGTCCACCAAACAGGGTTTTGGAGAACTAATTGCGGCGAAGTGGAAGTCATTCATGCTACATGTTGCAAACAAACATGACAACCACCCCTCTCCACTTTTCAAGAAATGTGCCCATGAAGATGAAATTGAAAACCGGAGATGGATTAAGATAGGTATTAATACTAATTGGTGACAGTTTCATATTTTCCTTGTGTACTCTAAGAGTGATTTCCTGTTAGAAGGGGTTATAAGGTGTCAAAGATATCCCTTTGGGATCATTTAAAATATTATTGTCTACAACACTGCACAGGTTTGAACCCAGTACAATTTTATTATTCCTGTTATTATTTTTAGGTACAAAGGCATATGATAAACTGAACAGCCTCCTCACAAGTGTGCGGCTGGTAAATGATATAAAAAAAATCTCAGGTGATGCACAGACAAGTTGCCTTGAAGGGTTCCACTCAACTCTAAACCATTGGCATCCGAAGATGGTTTGCTTTTCCTGGTTAGGGACTTTTTGCAGGTACAGTGATCATTTGTTGTTAAGACTCCCTAGGGATTAATATATTGTGAGAGCCATGGATTTCCTATATGCAATTTCCATACCATTTAACTTGGGCTCTAGTCCACAGATTTGAACATATGGCAGTCAGCTCTGGTACTGGACAATAATAACAATAACACCTTTATTTTTATTTTTTTTTTTTTGGGGGGGGGGGGGGGGTGGGTAAGGAGAGGAGAAAATCAGAGTACCCAGGGAAAAACCTCTCATGATCACATGACCACAATCTGCAATTAAGATGTTCTCATTCTGGTTTTGTCTTTGTTAATTGTTCAATAATGTATCATACACATGTATGGTAAGGTATAATTTGCAAATTCTTATGTAGTCCACATGCAAGTAATTATACCCTTTGTTATAGACACATCCTTGCTTCTCTGCACTTCAATGAAAATGTGAAAAGGCAAACACAGAAATCTGAAGAAGGGAATGAGTACTTTAAAGTGACATATCCCAAGTTCAAACTGGGTGAAGAAGTTGTCAGAGAGGTTGCTGTGCCCCCTACCTATGGTGAGTTCAGTGAAGAATCTGGTTGATTAAAAAGTCATTCATGAGTAACCTGTATGTGTTTAACTTTCTCAACAGTTTATGCACAAGAAATAAAGAGAGACCTATTCAGTTTGAACAACAAATCAGAACTGAAAAGTGTGATAGACAAGTGCAGTTCCAAGGTCCCTGATTCCTTGACATCCCAGTTTGAAAATCGTGTTGGTAAGACTGATGCTGTTGAAAGTTACAGAGACAGACAGAAGAGAGAGGTCACCCATCTACATCCTTCAGGTAAGACACTAAAATCTGCTAATGTGATTAAAAGGGCCAAGTCTTGATGTACTCATTCCAATGCCAAACATGTATTATTCCAAGATTGTTTACTATTTCATCATTTGTATGGCCACCCCTTGACCTGTCCTTTTGTAACTTTTTGGTCATTTCCAGGAAAGTGACCTATGTTGTTGTTTAGGTTACTAGTTAACAGCCTTATAATAATATTGCTTTTGGTATCAAACATGTGCTCACAGTATGACGACCCAAGCTTAGAAATGTGCACGCACATGCTGACACAAGGACAATTAGCAAAACAGTAAACAAGTCAAACATGCAGCTCAAATTACAGCTGTGAAATGGAAACAGAAAAAGCAATTTTTAAGAAAATTTTCTCTCAAATAGTTTCATTTATAAAATATTGAAAGATTCCCTTTTGCTTCTTCAAAGATGACGCTGGTGGTGAGAATTTCATTCAATTGGTTTGTTTATTGCTCTAATGTTCATGCGTGCTCACATAGAGATCTTGGCGAATTCCTTTTCTGAGATGTCATTATTAACAATGATTATGTAAACTGTTATTCTTGCATTTCCTGTGGTGACCCACCCACCCTATTCTTTTCATTTCAATTATGTAAACTCAATGATGGGGTGATCTTTTTTCTATAGTAATATCATTTCATTCACATGTTGAACTTTATTTTGTGGAGCAAATGCACCTTGAAACTCTAATCACTATTTTCAGAATATTAACTTTATTATGTGTTCTGGTACATTTTACTTTCTTTCAGGAGAACAACAAGATGCTTTGGAGACTACCACTGTAACAGAGGCAGAGGCTCCAACAAGCCGAAAACAGAGAAAACCAGCAAAGTGCCGTAAATGTGGGAATCCTATGAAAGGACACAAAGCTAGTCTATGCAGAAAAAAGACTTAAAGTGTATATGACAGATTTTTTTTTATTTGCTGTTAACTAGTAACCTAAACAACCACATAGGTCACTTTCCTGGAAATCACATTAGCAGATTTTAGTGTCTTACCTGAAGGATGTAGATGGGTGACCTCTCTCTTCTGTCTGTCTCTGTAACTTTCAACTGCATCAGTCGTACCAACACGATTTTCAAACTGGGATGTCAAGGAATCAGGGACCTTCACTGAACTCACCATAGGTAGGGGGCACAGCAACCTCTCTGACAACTTCTTCACCCAGTTTGAACTTGGGATTTGTCACTTTAAAGTACTCTTTCCCTTCTTCAGATTTCTGTGTTTGCCTTTTCACATTTTCATCGAAGTGCAGAGAAGCAAGGATGTGTCTATAACGGATTCTCTGTTTCAATGTTTTTCTTTGACTGCCTCAAACGAGGGGAAGAAAAATCGATAGCGAATTTATTTTTTCGATTTTCATACGAGAACAACGAGAAGATTCGATCAAGCAAATAAAAAAAAATATCTGTCATATACACACGGACACTGTAACCACCCTCAATGAACTCAATCTGTGAAAATTAGAGTTTAGGCATACCATGTCACCTGCACCATTCACCCTAAGCCTTTTATTTGTGATTTTTTTTTTTCAAACCTTTCTAAACATCTCATTGTATTTGGTTTAGTGTTCTCTTCAGCTTGTCTTAATTGGAGATTTCTCTAGCTTAGCAGTTTGGAGATGTACATTCTGAGGGCTTAGGGTTGGTTGGACAAAGGTGTGACATCCCATGACATAAAAGAGACTGTTTTGAGGATCACATGGTCTACGATGCTTTCTACCAAAAGTATGTGATTCCATATAGAATTAGTGTTGGCAAGAATGGTGGAATGATTAGAAATAAATAGGACAAAGGACATTTCATTAATATTATTATTTCTACCAATATTATTCTGAGGACAATAATGTCTCTGCGATTTGAAACATTGCCGTGTGTTTTTTTAAAAACTATAATCATTGGCACAGAAATGTTTGTTGATGAAAATCGTAGAGGCTCTGTAGTTTAACTGGTAGGCAAATTGCACATAGCCTTCAACATAGTTTTAGTCAGGCCGTACATTGAAATACCATTGACAAGGGTGGGTAGCTGCCATGAATTCAAAGTAACTGCATACATGTAAATATTCTTTTGTTTTGATTTTGCTACTATAATAAAATAATGCAATAAAGAAATAAAATAATCTAATAATATATGTGAAAATAACATTTATCTTTCATATATAGTCACTTTTTACAACACGACTATTAGAATCCTAAAAGAAAATTGGGGGGGGAGGGGGAGGGGGTAACCAGGCAGTTTTTCCCCAGAATTTAGCCTGATCATCCCTATTTTTCTTGTTTGATTCCAGATTGCAATAACCTTTGCAAAGATCTGCTTAGTTGTAAACCATGCTAAAATATTATATATGCTGTTTTGGTAATCACTACAGTAAAAAACTCAAATGTCTCAGACTGTCACAAGATGTGTGGAAAATACATACATGCGCAGTAGCAAAAGTAGAGACCATCCTTCCAAAAGTGCTTAATTGTATACATTGTAATGACTGAAAGGACAAGAAGTGTATCGCTACACCAGGTGTTCGCACAAGTGAAGCAACATATCCCCTTTTAAGTTAAGTATTAATCCTTTGTAAGTGATCATAAGAATATAGAATAAAGAGAATTACACAAAAGACCTTGTCCCAGGCTACACTGTAAACTTAATAAAAGAACACAGAAAACAATTTGGTACGAGATTATAATGTGCAGTTCCAGAGGAATCCATACCCATCCCATGAAAGTTATCCAAAATTCCTAGGAGGTCTTAGAAGCAAACTATGAAGCTACACTGGAATTTCCTGGGGGAAGCTAAGGGGAGTGAACAATTACAGTGTGTAAGCCCTTATGGAAGGAGAATGGTTATTGTCTGGAACAGCACAATGCTGTTTTTCTTTAAAGGACTTTCTCTCGAACATTGAAGGTACATGCGAGGAACACAGAAAGGTGTTTTGTGCATCATTTGCAACAAATGTTCTGTTGGGATCTAGCTACCGGTAAGCCTCAAAGAAAACCAGAGAGTAACATTTTTGAAAAGCATGCAAGCCATGGAGTAGACAACAAGTCTTCAAATTGACCAAACTTCCAGGTTACTGTTGATTACTACATTTTATAACAGGATACTAGGGTAAGAGTTACTTTTTCAGGACATCCAGGTGGGGTGGATGATCCTTACAGTAGTTCATCAGGGTGCTGCTCTTTGCTGTCCTGACTGGTAACCCCTTGCCATCTCAGTGGGGAATTTCTCTCTTATGAAATGATACACACAGGCTGGGAGAGGTCTTGTATTCTCCCAGCCCATATATCCACAAATCCAGCGCACAACCCATCTATATGCTACTGCACGTACAAGCCTAAAAGATAAAAAGACAAACAGAAACAAGGAAAGTGAGAATTATTATTGGGAGTATTGACTGACAACTTTCTAAAAGTGTTCATGTCTTGACACTTGCTTCAAAGTAAAGCTGTACTGTGTAATTTTATTTCATGACACAAACTGACGCCATTTCAAGAAACCTTTATACTTGAATCGTGAGTACAGGTACGATGGTGTGAAACCCAGGTTAGATTGCCTTTCTGTTTACGTACAGCTGGGTCACGAAGTACATGTGCTGTTATTCAAATGAAAAAAACTGAAAAAAAATACTCACTGGTTCTCGGTTTGACCACCGCGGCGACGATAGCCTTTTCCATTCTTGTCCCTCAGTAAGGGCGCAACTTGCAGAAGGACCGTCCTGTTGGTCATGGCAGAAAAGTCGTCATGCTTTGTGATGCAGTTTACATGCTCGATACTTCCATCAAATGTAAGTTTTTGGCGAACTTGTGCAATTTCTTTGCAACATCTGTGTTCCAAAGCCCCCGTTAAATTCCCTTGTCAGCATTCTCCACACGTGCACCTACAAACAAAGGAGTGTCGAATGGAACAAAATTGTTATCAAGCCAGAGCGACAATTTCAAACACCGATCACAACGAAATTCGTCGCCTTGTTATTTCGAGAAAATATACATCCAATTACTAACCAAACATTCACCGAAACATCGCCTTCGAACCGTGCACGAAGAACGACAGGGGTAAGACCATCTAGATCTTCTTCTTCGTCTTCTTCTTCGTCGCTGGTGTGGGCTAATGGCTCCTCCGCATAAGGTCGTACGATTCCAAGGACTTCCATTTCGTCCAAGTCGTTTGACTCAGACAGATTTCCGCCAGACACAGATTCCACAAGGGACATAACTTCGTCGCTGTCCGACATTTGGGTGAAAACACGAGCAAGCAAAAAAGTTTTAGCGACAAATGTCAAGAGATTGCTCTAAGCGACAAAGCGAGATATGTGGTAAACAAATCCTTGAGGCATTTCCTACGTCATCAAACGACAAACTCGTTCCCAGTCTCTGGGACACTATTTTGCTGAATTTGGGCTACTTTAGACCGCTAAAAAAGCATTTTATATTTGTTTCTAACGCATTGCTTTGGTAATTTCGTAATTAAGACATGGTAAACTTCAAAAAACCGAAAAAACAATTTTGTTTCATAGGCACTTTAAGGTAAAATTTTTCTAGACCCTTGTTTCCCTTTAAGCTCTTTAACTCTGGGTTTACAGGAGGAAACGCTGTGCAGCACCTTGGAAAGGTAACAGGAAAGTACCACGAAAGAGATACAGTTGGATAAAACACAAATCTGAATAACAGAGTGATTTTACTTGACCAGACCCATGAAACAGAGAATAACAACTAGTACCAAATAGCTACAAGTAAACAAAAGAAGACAATAGAATTATAATATCATCTCAATGAAGCAGATGGATTGTGGGAATTCATATAAGAGTTATAAAATAAACTTCTTTTGGCTTGCAGCTATATTGGAGGTTAATGCCCTTGGCTGAAAGATTGTCCTCAAAATCTCTCAGTTTATACCCTTGAAGCTTGTCCTCAGTTTACAGACAATGTTTGAGGCTCGGCCATTATCCTTTGACATATAAGCTGTCAAAAGAGGTTTATTTGCTAAATATTAAGCCAAAGTGAAAAGAAATCAAATCAAACCGCTCTTCTCAAGACAGAAAATACAGGTAAGTGTATTACAATCTAGTGCTGCCGGAAACCCATATAAATGCCAGTCACTGATGGGTAACGTGCCCTTATTTTTAGTACCACACATGCCTGTTACCCTTTCCAAGGTGCCCATGTCTGGCTAAAATAAACTGCCTGATTGCAGCTTTGCGAAAAGCCCTGGTACTATTATCCTCATAGTCGTTGCGAATGTCTCCTGTGTTCCTGGGGCCAGTTCCTGGAAGGAGGAATAAACTATACCAGGTATAACAGTTATTCCAGGGATAAATCTGCTATTCTAGGAATACAGAATTTATTCCGGGGATAAAGGTATTCCTGGAATAAGGCACATTTATCCCTGGAATAGAGTTTTTACACCTCCCAGGAACCGGCCCCAGATACACAGTTTTAGTATATCACTGTCCAGGGACAGTTTGGCACAACGTGCTGATGTTGTGATACAGGTCCTAAGCCCGCAGCACTTATTTTCCACAGCTCATGGCATCGGCCAGCAACACTTACAAACACGCCAATCAGGCCAGCCCCCAGTGGGACCTGGAGCTGCCGGGGTATCAGATGATGCTGTGGCAGATAATTATGTGGCATTTACAGATGATACTGTGGCCATATCCTCCATCATGTCATGTTGTTGACCAGAGACCGCATTGTCAAGATCATCAGCGAGGTCATCTTCCAGAATAAGGAGAGAATCGATGTACTCCATACTCCCCACCCCTCTCCAAAATGCTCGAATGGCCAATTTCCGTACCATCCCCTCGTCAAGTGTGGCAATAAACTCTTGAAGACATCATGAAAGAGAACGTCATTGGTATGAATATGCATACTGCTCCCAACATTATAATTTTTCCAAAAAAATACTGCTGTTTATTGAAGTGGTATTGTCCACGGTTTGAAAGCTAAAGCACTCTTTCAGTCACATTGTTGTTGTAGTTTATTGAGGCAAGTCAAGATAACAAATCAAAGATATAACTGCAGTGTAAAATACACCTTTTCTCCGCCAGTGCACGTGGGACAGTTTTGTAATCATATGCGTTAATGAAACTGAAAAGACGAGTTTATGACTTTCATGGTTTGACAAAGTAAAAGTGTGACACTTGAAAACCGGTAATAGTACCTTCACATCATGATGTTCCTTGGCTCTCTGCTGCTCCTCCATCTGAGAGGTCTCGGTATTTGAGAGCCAAAAACCTTTGTTTCCTGGCCTCCGTTGCGTTGCCGTCTGTGGATGAGTATTTATGTCTTGTGAATTCTGGAAACCGTGAAGTATTATGAGCAAACACAGATTCACTGTGACTTTGTCAACCACAAAAGACGAAATGTCATTATTCACAGCCAACGTACCTTATTTTTGCACGGTTTTTCAGTGGTTCACGCTGGCATTGATCGGTGCATAGGATTTTACTCCCTTTGCAAGGACACCCACAATTACCGCCAGGTTTCCTCTCTTTTGCACTTGCAAAAGGCTGGTGAGGGTTCCTTAACATTGCTGTTTTCATGATCAGTAGCAAAATACATGCAAATATTTTAACTCACCATCAAATCAGTCATGGCCACCAACTGTTTTCAAGTCGTCTGGAAGTGAATGTCTGTTGCGCATGTCACTCCGTGACAGTGTCCCTTTAACCTAAAAAGTTTTAATGAGTTTGCGACCCACCATCATTTTAAGATGGACTCTCTCTCCAGACCATAAATAAGCTGGTAACACCCAATTGTTTCATGGCTACCACCAAATTAAAGAAGTTGGACAGCTTGGAAGCCTTTATAAATAAGACCCTAAACAAAGGAAGGAAGTTGACTAAACAAAGGAGGAAGTTGAGTTACAAGTAAACCGTCATACGATCAGAGTGGAGTCTGTAGAATGTAAAAGTAAACAGCTGATGAAACTATCGGCTTACTTTGAAGGCTTAGTGTCAACTCAAGCTCGGGATAAAGACTCCACTAAAGAAATAAGGGGGCTTAATAAGCAAATTGCTTATATTGCAAAACGATCTCACAAGATTGAAGAAATATAATATCCATCATTAGAAGACAGTTAAAGATGATGTGAAAAATCAAAATTGCGGATCACAAAAGACATGCCAGCTAGAAAAAGACTGTGGGATACATTCAACACTTGGACGACTGTCACTTCAAGGCTGTCTAGTGGACCAGTTGTTGGATTTTCAGTTAATCCAAAAACTGTACAGAATATAATGAAAGGCATGGATAAAACACACAGTGACAATGTTAGCAAAGAACTGGAACAAGTTCTTACAACAAGTAAATACATAATTTTAAATGTACATGTAACATTACTACTGGGCCCTTCTTGTCATGTCTTAGTACAGCATCAATGTTAGAGTGATTTTCGTATGACCTTGAAAAACATTCCTCGTGTGTTCGTAAGTTGTTTCATCTGCCAATCGTTTTTGAGTTGAGAACACATTTCCCGCTAAGGCTGCGTAAAGGCCGTGTGATGTCGCTCCTAACATAGAAACGGCATTGTTTGGAAGACCAATCACAAATCTTTGAAACGGATGACGTTCGCTGAAAGCAAAAGTGATCTAAGGCTTGGTTTACATGTACGACGCAAGCATAAGCAGAAGCACAAGCACAAACACAAGAAACCTACAAGTAAACCGGTGCGACGCAAGCATAAGTGCCTTGTGCTTGCACTTGTGCTTATGCTTGCGTCGTCCTGGTTTACACGTACGACGCAACAAGGCAAGCACAAGAGAATGGAACGATTTTCATTCTCTTGTGCTTGTGCTTGCATCGTTGCGTCGTACGTGTAAACCGGGACAATGCAAGCATAAGCCAGGCGCAAGGAAATTAGCTGAAAAACAGTGACAAGTTGTCAGCGTACATTCTATTTACTCGTGCGTTTCCATTTGCAAAATGGCTGCAGGATCGGCAGGACCTACAACTTCTACCACCTTTGCGAGCGCCTTGCAGAGGTTGTTACAACTTACCCAGTATTATATGACAAATCTTCACCCGATTTTAAAGATAACAGCAAAAAAAGTTTAGCCTGGAAAGATGTAGCCCTTGCAGCTGGAGTGAGTACTGGTGAGTAACACAAAATATTTGAGGTTTCTGGATCTGCACCTGTTGTGAAAATCTCTCCGCAAACTGACCAGAGCTTATTTGCTTGGTGTTAGCATCATCTTCCATTCCGTTGAAACATTGTTCTCTGAATTATTTTTATATAGGCCAAGAAGCGAGACGACTTTTTCAAATTTTAAGATATAAGTATTCAAGAGAAAAAAGAAAATCGATTCTAAAAAAGTTAGTGGTGCAGGTTCAGAAGATATCAAGGATGCTAAAGCAGAGGTGTCTGAAATGTATACTTTCCTCACATGGTTAAATTCATATGTGCACCCTCGTAAAACCATCTCGAATTGCTCTGCTGATCTCACTCAAGACGATGATGACGAAGATGATGATGACCAGGAGGGAATCTTCAGTAGACCAAACACACCTGCAAACAGCACTGAAAGTGAAGGCACTGCCAGTTCTAGGTATGCCCAGTTTAATGTTTAGAGAAAGGTTGATATGGTGGAACCTTTAAGATTTTAGATTTTTTTCCTCTAAACAAAAGAGCTGTCCACTCGGTCGTTCAACTGTTCATCTCGTTTCGCGGGTTCGGCGACACTCGGTGAACCGTTTGTTCGTTAACTCAATCATTCAGCCATCCGTTCGCCCGTTTGGATGTTCGTTTGCTTGGGCTTCTGTTTGTTCGTTCGTTTGCGCTTCCGGTTTGTTCAGTTGTTCCTCCGCTTGCCCAGTTCTTTTTACTATCCATGGGCATAAACATGTTATAAAGAATAAAATTTAACCATTTAACAGCTGTATGAAAACATTACAAAGAAGCCCTCAATTCAAAAAACAACCATGTAATTGGCATTTGGTGCTGTTCTTTCGGTCGTGTGGTCATATCTAATGTCTATATGCACAGAGGACTGAAAATTAAAACTCTAATAAAGGATACACACTAATAGCCCTTTTTCAAACTAATTATAACCGTGCAATTGGCTTCTTATGCTGAGCTTTCGGTTATGGGGCGGGGTCGACTTTTGGTCATGTGGTTTGTTCATTTTGGCTGGCATACATGCGGTTTTTTGTCTCATTATTTGGTTAGTCTCTCAGTGGCCCTATTGGTTTGGGCCTTACGTTCACTCCTCTTTCCGTCTGTCTGTCCCTTTCCATGTAAATCCGTATGGTTCAGTTATCTTCACTAGTGCTACTAGTGACACGGTTTTCTACAAACAAATTATTGTTTTATATGGGCTTAATCCTAAAAGTTTAAAAGCTATATTAAAACATCAGAAGTTTTCCCTTCATGTTTTAATATTAAAGCTGCAATGCTATAGAGAGAGACTTCATCTTTCTCCACCGATCTGGCACACAAAAAAAAGCCTGCATTCACCGTTATAGTAATTCTCACCAATATTATGGACTCACTGGCCGTTCAATTCTTGCATCCAGTCGGGGAACGAATCAGACGAGCTATTTGAGGATATTGCGACGCGCCTGGAGGAGTCAGGAGTATTCCTAAAGAAAAGCCTGGTCAGTTGTAAAATTAATTTTTCACGTAAGAAGATAGGATACTTCAATCTTTGAAGGGTAGAGTGCACGTAGGGTCCAGCCAGTTGGTGCCAAATGGTTTGAAACGTGTAGGTTTTTTGGCCAGCTTGCACATTTGCAGCATCGGATTCCTACCCAGTACCAACTCGGCTTTCTTTTATAGAATTTTCACTCACCCCTCCCTCGTGGCCAATTAACCATGCAAGCCTTCTGGACTCCTGAAGAGAAGAGGTTTGCATCTCCAACCCTTTGAATATTTAAGTAATAATTTATTGTGAGCTCACAAACAGCTGTTTATGTAATTCAATTTCTTATATAAAGTCTAATATAGAGATATATTGTCTGCCATTATTAAGTGAACCTTTTATATACAGGCTAGAATAAAAAATCAACTTAGACTTTTGTAACTTCCCCACGCATTTTAGATTGAAAAAAATGGAAAACTCAAAAAGAAAGAAAAGGAAATTGGAGAGAGAAAGAAACAAAAGGAAGGATTGTCCAGTGCAGAAAAAAAGAAAAGAAAAAAACAAAACAAAAAAAGAAAGAACGCAAAATACTGCAGGAGAAACTTATCAAGGCAAAGCAGTTATCTGCTCAACAAATTTTAATTACTAAAGCACTAAACAAGAGGCTACGAGAAATTGACTGCTTATATGCAAAGTTATAATTTTCCTTATTGTCATTTCTAAAATTAGAATTCAGAAAATAAATCGAAACTTTTGAAAGGACCAGAGCCAGTGTTGTATTATACAGAAATAACTTTTTTCCATGGGGCTTAGTTATCTACACCAGTTTTACTAACGTAGTATAAAAATATTTCCACTTTCTGCATGGGCTGCTCCTTAAAGAATAAAGGTTAAAAAATCAGAAAACAATAAAAAGTCCCTTAAAAGCAAATCAGCAGTGCTAACGGGTTTTACTATGTAATTCACCATGAATCAAAAAACAATTGTTAAAAATTAATATTGCATAAGAACAATTATAGATCTTGAAAACAAAATAAGGAAACTGTTATTATAAATATAATAAATAGGTAAAAAGCTCATTTCGAAAAAAATTTTCAACCATGTAAATGTTGTCTTGGGCTGAACTTTCGGTTATAGGGCTGGGTTGACTTTCTGTCCCGTGGTTTGTTCATTTGGGCTGACATCCGTATGAAGGTTGTTTGATTATTTAATTGATCATTCAGTGACCGTAGCGGTTTTGGCCTTCAGTTCATTCCTCATTCTGTGTGTCTATCTCTGGCCTTGTATCTGAATGGTTCAGTTATTTTCACTAATGTTATTATTGACACGGTTTTTATGCAATCAAATTACCCTTTTACATTGGCTTAATATTTAATTAAAAGCTATCTTAAAATTTCTGAAAAAGGATTAACTATAAATATAATCTAGATCCAAATTATCATTTAAAAGTATTTAAGAAATATCAGAAGCCCATAATTCGGAAACATCCGTGTAATTGGCAATTGGCATGTTTCTTCGTTCATATGGTCATTCAGGCTTTCGGTGTTGTCTCTTCACTTTGCCTGGCTTCCTGTGGGCTTCCTGTCTGGTTATTAAGTTAGTCATTCAGTGTCCTATGTGGTTTTCAGCTTTGTGTTCATTCATCCTTCCGGTTGTCTGTCTCGTCCGTGTTTACGTATGGATTCAGCCATCTCCATCAGTTCTACTGGTGGCACGGTATACCCAAATTTCTATCATGGGCTGTCTAAGTAAACCCTAAATATAAAAGTCATATTAAAACATTAGAAGACCGGTCTTCATGTTTTAATATTAAGCTGCAATGCTACAGAGTAGGACTTATTTCCTCTCTGTTAATCTGACAAAAACAAACCGAGAACTCCGTTTAATTGTTGCGAGAACCAATCTAAGAAAATACTGTTTGTAATTTCCAAACCTTTGCTAGAATACGGTACAATACAAGAGTCTAGCGAAAACATTTTCTTGCTGAACTGTAATTTGCCAGTTCATACATAAGCAAAGTGATAAGCAGTAAAAGCTTTTGCATTAACCATCAAAAATCTTGACAGGAAACTTGGTTGCTTTCTTTTTGCTTTATGAAACAGCATTATTAATAATTTGACGAACTTGCAAGGTCGTTTCTTTTAGAAAGCGCTCTGCCATTTTTCTTCCCGATACACGAAATTACGTAAGCTTATATCACAGGATATCTGTGCGGGGACAACATATATTGATTTCATAATAAATAATAATAAAGGCGTTTAATCACCACATTCTCGCATTAAAAATGAATTACAATGTGTTTACAAAATCTAGAAAAATTACAAAAACCTCGTTGGGACTGGAGTTTACAGTATAGTAATTAGAAATAGTAAAACCTGGTAAAATTACAGGAACATGACCATATTTGGGCAGTGTTACAATGTGTTGAATTATAAGGTCTATATTGTGAAATAATTATAAGTTTTCGAAGTTAACCAAGAGATTGTTTGCTGCTGGCTTTATTTAATTAAGCTTATGCAATTTTCATACCTGAAATAAAACTCACGATCGTGCAGTCTGAGCTCCTTCACAAGGTTGTGATAGTCCCCTTGTTCTTTACCCCTTTGAAAAATCTCCCTGACCCAAGCTCGCTTAGGTTTCTCGCCCATTTTGCGTCTCCTCCTCCATCTTCTCAATAAAAGGACGAGCAGTAAGATATCTTCGTATTCGTCTACGTCCGCCACGTTGGATTCAAATCTCGCGCCAAAATGAGCAGCCGGTCGCGTGATTGCGCCAAATATTTATGCTTCTGCGATTGCATATGTCACCTTATGCTTATGCTTATCCAACGTGTAAACATCCTTGTGCTTGCGCTTATGCTTATGCTTGCCGCGTACGTGTAAACCAAGCTTAAAGCACAAAGAACGAAGGTGAACGTGAACGTTTGAGTTGGATGTGTGATTTTTTTGTGGTGTCCAGAAAACAGTCTTTGATCATTTAAGGATTCCGGATCTCTTTATTACACAGCAGTGGGAGACAACGGGCTTGTTTGGTGTTTCGTAAGACCATTAACAAAGAGATAGAGAGCTTCGCCTGGCACTGTTTAGGACTCCAGTACTCGATTTGATGCTGTTTGAGTGCAAGAATTGTTGAAAACGATGCATGAAACTGCATGAGTGAGCTTGCGTTTTAATTTCTTTTCTCCTGGAGCTAAGTCTAAAGGTAACAATGTGTTTCTTCTTAGTTGATCGTGATAGAAAAGGTAGAACGTATTTAGTAAGCTCGAAGCTATCATATTGGTCGCGTCAGCTTAAGTTGACGCGATAGCGTGATGAGTCTCTCTAATCTCTTAGTAGCTTTCACCAACATAAGCTTACATTCTGCCCATTTCGTTTCTTTTTTCCATTTTGCAATGTCCGATGCTAATGCTATCAAGCGCTTTTGTAGAAGATGCAAAGCACACAGCATGAGCGTGGCAATGCATACTTCTTGCCCATTTAAATTCTGCAAATGTGGCCAATGTGAAAAGATTACAAACAACAATGAAATTGCCAAGGAGAGAGCGAGAAAACGACAAGCAGATGCTACAGCTGTCCCATCAGCGGCAAGTAGTTGATTCAGGTGTTGAAACTGGCCAATAAAAATTCCACTGAAGAGGACAGAAAAAAACAGCTTTCTCCTGCAGCTGTCCAGGCCGGTAAGTTGCAAGTACAATTTATTTACTATTAAGTTCGGCAAAATGAACGATTATATTTACCTTCCTGGCAACTTAAATGTAGGCAAGTAGCATTTTGTTGTTTCCTCCAACTTTTTTTTTGTACATGTATATCCTAGACACCAAAAACTGCAAAATCGTATTTGTGCACATATAATATTTTTGTGTGTTTAAAATGATATCAATGCATCCACAAAATTGTCCGTCTCAAAACAAAGGTTTTTTAGTCATCATGTCTACTGATCATCTTCACAACATTCGTAGCTTTACCTCAATAGACATTCTTTGTTGTAGATTTATGTTTCTTACATCAAGTTCGTAGACCATTTAGGCTAGGTCAAACTAAGCCGGATAAATTTGAAAACAACTTTTTCCTCCAGATAAGCCTTCCGCCCACACTAAAACTTTTAGTGATCGAAAACGCAACTTTTTTAAAAACTCTCTCCAAAGGGGATTAATTTGGAAACACCAGCTAGGTGTGTAAGTGTGGACAGCCAAAATCGGCAAAAATGGGACTTTTTAAAAACACTAACATCCCAATAGCCATGTTATCTCTGTTGCAGTCTCTTCTCAGTAGCGTTTCAGTGTGGACAGCAAAATGATTTGAAAAAGATGATGTGGACGGAGAACATTTTATCCGTTTTCGCGACAAAAATGCCGTTTGCAAATTTATCTGGATAAGTGTGAATATAGCCTTAGTTTCTTCCAGCAAACAGGCTGGGTGGTGAGGAGGCTGCATCCCCAGCTCCAAAAATATGTGAAAATTTTGAGGCATTTAATGATTCCGCATGATTTTGGACAATATCACTTTTTAAGAAATCACTGAAAAGAAAGAAAGAAATCATTTTTCATTTCCGTCATCAGATGGATAGAACCTGGTGTCCTCAAAGCATTGGCTTTGACAATTCCGAAAATGCTTTCAATCGGATTTAAGTCAAAATAATATGTTGGCATTTTCACAAGAGTCATGTTTTTGCGTGACAAAATATTCTGCACAGCAATGTCATTGTGCACTGAAGCATTGTCGAGAACTAGGAAACTGTCTCTTGGTAAGTATGGAAGGAAAGGATGGTCGATGGCATTTGTTAAGGAAACGGCATTAAAACTGCCAGCAGCCAGGAAGCAGTTAACTACTCTTTCATTGTAGCCTACCACTGCAAAAGCGGAGATTTTTCTCCTATGTCTTGCTTTGGTTCAACACTAGAAACGACTTTACTGATGCTGCACCAACCCGAAGATCGCACATTTGTCAGTTTGTTGAAGGCCGTTTCATCCCCCAAAAACAATTTTGCTGGGTCTTGATGGTCCTGCCACTGGACAAAAGCTCGCCTTCTCACCAAGTTGTACGGCATAAACCGCTCTTGAGGGATTTTACCGGACTTGTGTTTTGATAAATTAAGTTTGTGAAGAGTTCAACAACTTACTAGCACCGACAGGACTTCGTTTGGTAATAAATTCAGATCAGTCGTCAGTCTGTCTTGCATTTCTTTTAGATACAAAAAATGGATTTACCAAAACCATAGCCTCCAGGTAGACTGCCATGAAGGGTTGCATTTTACAGTCTGGCCGTCCTCTCACTCCAGGTTGACAATTTCCAGTCGTCACAAATTTGTCGCAGATTGATCGCGAGTGTTGTAGCTAACACGGTTTTCACACGCACTGGCAGAAAAACTACCAGTTGCTGTGAAGTCTTTTAAAGTCTGATATCTCTTTTGCATTGGATATGCCGCTCCAAATTTGTACACCCCCTCAAATTTGCTTGCTTCCAGTCTGGCATTTCTGCTTGTTTTGAGACTGTATCTCGTGAAGTAGCGACAGGAAAATCAGAAAATTACTTTTAGATGCTACAAAACATTGCATGTTCGCAAGACCAATCAAAACCTGCGTGCATTTGTTTATGTTCGATAAATTAGACTAGACCCTATCTAATCAAGTGGCTAGATTTCTGTTCTTTAAGTCTATTGTTTGCTTTCTGTTCAAACGTAAACATTTCAAAGTCATACGAAAATCGCTTTTTTATTAGTACACAGAGTTTCTACTTGTATATTCTTTTGGAATACTTTATGTCAATTACTGGATGATGATGCATGTATGTAGTTGTGACAGGGACACAATTTTGCTTGAAATTATACCAGAAATGTCTATTGAATAAAATATTTTTTCTTCAGCTTGACTGCTTCATGATTATATTTCTTGATGATTACCAAAATATCCACACGAACAAAAATTCGGAATGAATTCGAAAAAACCAAGGTAGCACACATGGCCTCCTCTATGATGGATGTTCATCCACAAATCCCTGCAGTCAACATTCAACAGTCAACATTCGTGGGGAAGATAAGATATGCCTTGGGGGAGCAAACAGTACTGCTGTCATGATCTACATCAACAGAGGGCTGCAAGATATGAGGAACCATTTCACTGATCAGCTTCCCACACATTACTGCAATTAAAATAATATTGCTGACAACAAAAATTCAGACAAAAAAATAACAATATTAAGTTTAAACAGGAATCTGTGAAATAATCCATCCGCAGGCAATTTTTTAAAGTGCGGTTATACTTATTTCCCAGGGTATACAGGCACCCACATGATAAAGACATTGAACGCCTTCAATCCTGTCGACTTTTGGATGAGTTTGAGCAAGACCTGAAAAGTCTTCAAAACCACAAGGAATCCTTAGACCACATAATCTCTAATCCTGACGTTAAAAATTATCTTCAGTAAAATCTTCTTCCCCTCCCTGCAGACTGGCCAGGCTGGTATTACCTGAAGAAACCTATTGCAAATACATGCAGCTGCAGTGGCAAATACAACTCTCTAATAGTAAATACCCGTGCAAGGCCAATTTCATGTAGCTTTAATGCAATGGAAGATACTGTAATCATATTTAAACATTATTTTGACAAAAGTTGTCGCATTTATTTTGGTAGAGTGCTACAAAATAAACCACGATCATACCAGTCATCACTTTGTGTAACTGCAGCTCTACTTGGCTGGCTTATGGTGCGAGGCAGTTTTAAATAAGTTAACTTTATGCAAAAGCCATGAGTTTGTTTGTTCGTTGTACTTAACAGAGGATGTGATACCACTGGTTTACTTCCAGTACCAAATATTCAAAACAAGAAAATTAGAATTGTACATGTCAGTGATGTCACAAATGGTCATCCTTTTTAACATTTGGTGCAGGGGACATTATGATAAGTCAACTGACTACCAAAAGAATTCCCGACTTCTGGCAATGCAAACAACACTGGCTATGTTTAATTGTTGAAAAGAAGATTGAGATATAGCATTCTCTACTCCGGGCACATACTTAGAACCACAATGACCCTTTAAACATTGCAAAAGTGGCAAAGACTATGGCATCCTAGCAAAGTTTTACTTCGACTTCTGGCTAATTGCTGGAAAATCTGCACAGTTCATCTTAGAAATATTTTCTGAAATAGTAAAAAAAAAACAAAAAAAACAAGAGAATTTGTTTATGTACTTTCTGTTACATTTTCGACGAAAGCTTTACATTTATATGATGAAATTTTTGTTTTTGTGAAATCAGTTGGCAATCCCCAGTAGAAAACTAGATCAAAACTACAAACGACTCCTTCCGAAACTTCAGACTAGCAATATTTTAGAATCAGTCAGACAACTTGACGTTCAATTGATGTAATGACCTATTGAATGGTTTTCTGTCTAGGCTGTTGTTTGACCCTTGATTTTTTACCTTTGATTCACGTGGACAGTTAGTGATTGCTTGGTGTGTCAGATTGGTGTTGGTGTGTCGAGGGTGTATGCATGGTTGGTTTATCAATGGTGTAATTTCGAGTAATTGTTTGATAATTGTGTAAAATGGGGAAAAGCAAGAAGTCAGAGAAAAAGAGAAGTCGCGATTTAAAGTAAGGTGATTTTAAGTCTACCTTATTTTGTTTTATGGAACCACCCATTTAATTTTTCAAAACGTTAATGGTTTTTAAAACATTTTTTTATACAGTTCACATTCCAGGTCACCCAAAAGGAGGGGGCATTCAAAGCGATCGACCAGCAGGTCCGTACGAACCAAACACTTTTAATACCGATTTTTAAGATGCAATATCATGAATTTAGGATAAGCTATACTCTCAAACTATTAACAGTGCCACTTTGTTGCTCGGGAAGATGCTTTCATGTCCAATATTTAGATCTTACTCGGTATCTTAAATATCTCTCCCTTCACAGATCGCGATCACCGAGAAGGTGCCATAAGGATAAAACAAGGTAAAGATTACTATGCTTAAAAGTCTATTAACTTCATACACTCCACAAAGTTATCAGAAAACTTAACTAAAATATCGCCACAGGAATGAAGGTCGATTACAAAAGATGTCTGGCAATATGACATAATTTCCTGGTAGAACAAATAGTATACAACAGTGTAAACATTGGAATTGGAGTATTCAGTTTCTTATAACAGATTATACAAAAGTCATTGGTCATGCCTTCGAAGGCAACTGAACTATCACTCTCAATCTTTCCAAAATCTCGCAAACCCTAGCCTGCGTGGCAGGCCTTGGGGAGGAAAAGAAAGTGCGCCTGCCACGCGAATTATGCAAACTCCTGCTTTAAAAAGATTTCTCTTAATTTATAATCATGTATAATTTCGACCAATTGCCAGCTTCTAATGACAGCAATATCCTAACGTGTCGTAACAGCGGCTTCTAACCTCCATTTCTGATCGAAAATATTGCCTATATGTGTTTCTGCTCTCTCTAACACCAAATAGTTATCAACACCAGTAAAGATCGTGATCACCACATGTGACAGCGGAAAATACTCATTTTGGACATATTTCCAGGTCACGTGATCTCGAGAGATAAGCATTGTATCAATGTTTGTAAATAATCATTAAAAGACAGCATTATGGAATCGTATGTGATATGATAGAACATAAAGTAATTCTTGCAATGTTGCATACAATGTGGGTTGCACATTTTTTACACAAAATTAATGTCTCTGCAAAATAGAGCGATTATTATTTTCACAAAAAACAACCCAACCACCCTTAAGGTGGCAGCGGAGGCAAAATTGGTGATTTTGACTCTTTTTGTTGGTGAAGAAACTCGGCAACTATTTGGTCAATCACAATGCAATTTTCTGAGCTCATACATAATTTCATCCAGTTTTGATGTATAAGTTCAGCTCTTCGAAAATATTTTAAAAAATTCATGGAATGTAAGGAATTTTAAGGGGGAAATGTGACTGCCATTTTGAGGAAAACGAAACAGCATGGAAAGTGGGTTCAATCGTTGGCATTAAAATAATTATTTCATGATATAGGATGTCAAAACAAAACGTTTTGCCAGAGTGCATCATAGAAAAGCAAAAAGAAAAACTTTAAGGACAAAATGATGTAAACTCGCCTTTAAAGGAAACTTGTCAGCTCATCCTTCCTTAGGCAGATGTTGGTCATGACTTGCAAAATGAAATGGTAGAATATGTAAGGACGGTACTCATGAGCTATGAGGGAGAGGACGGGAAACGACAGCAAGCACTGGCAAGAGCGGTAATTTTGAAAAGAATCAAACGGTACTATAGAAGCCAACGACAACAGGCAGTGGTCAAGAATGACAAGGACAGAAGAAGAAGACAGCGTTTCCTGAATAGAAAAAACGTATTGACAATGGTAGATGCTTATGTAGGGGAAAATTATAAGATACAAACAAGCGTAGTGTAAGTGATCAGTAACAGCCCTATATCTATATTTAATTACATACATACTTTATTGGCTCGGGGGGGGGGGGGGGGGGGAGGGCTTTTCAGAGTAAATTTAACATTACGTAACTAACTACAAGACAATGATAAAAGAAGATAAAGCAAGTGGATTAACTAAAACAGTCATTAAGAAGTTTTTGCCTAAGTAAACGCTTTAACATCACCACAGAAGGGCTAAGTTTGATCGCAAGCTGCAACTTATTCCACAGAGAGGTTGCTCAATATTGAAAGGTCCTTTGGCCGCTAGCAGTGCGGAAGAGTGGTATGCTCAAAAGTTGAGTTTCTGGTATTCCTTGTCGAGACGGTGGATCTTCTGACGAACTTAGATGTCAATACTCCAAAACAGCAAAATGAAAATAAAGTTGTTGCCTGATTGGTAGCCAGCGCAAATCTTTTAGCAAAGGAGTTATGTGATCAAATTTTTTAGCGCCGCACACAATGCAACAAGCGAAATTCTGCACTGCTTGGAGCTTGTCCAGATTAGCTTGAGTAGTATTGCCCCAAACAGAAGAGCAATAAAATAGATTACTAAACACTAGGGCATTTATAATAATAATTAAGGCGTTTCTTATCAAAAATATGCTTAACACGGTTGATTTGGCCTAATCGTGACATGCAAGAGGATACAGTGAAAACAATATGCTCATTATATGTTAAATAAGAGTCCAGTGTTACACCAATGTCTCTTGTGGCGTTAACAGGCTCGAGTTCTTTCCCCAATAGAAATAGCCTAAAGTCCCTAACCTTAGCAGTCATTTGCCGGCTGCCGAATATACCAAATATATACTAAGGTAGCACTCCAAATTACTGATTTGCGTTTGCATTATTTTGCTGGTAAATTGCCTGAAATAAATTAAGTGATATTACTAGTACTGTTACCATCAAATTACCTTATTGGGACTTTATGTGTTGAGCAAAATTAAGAGAAAAGTGTGATCAATTTTGACCAGAATAAGGTAGAGAGGCAATGCGTGAGATGTGAGTAAGTTTGGGATGTTGTGGGAAGAGATCAGAATTAACTTATAAGCATTTATAGGATTTTTAATTAAAACTATAATTTCTCTTCTGTAGATCTTACAGTCATTGAAATAAATCCAAACAAATACAATACACAAATATTTCTTTTTCAGGAGAAGAGGGATGCTGAAATTGAGACGATCGTTAGATCAGGCAACAGGGATATGATGAGTAAGGAAGTAAAGGAAATCCGGACAAACATTCCACACATTCAAAACCAAGAAGATGGCAGGATTCCGGATTCTGATAAAGAGGCCAAAGAAGATCTTGCAAGGAGACGTAACATCAACTTAGCCAATGGTAGGAGAATAGCCAGAAACAACCAACAGAATACAGGAGAGCAATTGTGTGTGTCAGAGATATTAGACATGGCAACCAAGAATACGTATACAACTCATGAGACAGTACGGCAGTAACAAGTGAACCGCGCTAATGCCAGTTTGACCCCTCTTAAAAGCTGTTCTGGAGAAAATGCTAAGGCAGTTCTTCAGTAACTTGAAAAGAGGGGCAGACTAACATTAAAGAAAAATGCTAGAAGTAAGGCTGATAGTACATGTACAGCAACTTGTAGTAGTGTGTGTGTGGGTCCTTCTTAAGATCAAGCAGATCTATTGTTTATAGCTGGGGCCATACAGACCTCAGCAACCTTCCATCATCCCATAAGTTATGGTGTACCAGACTGTGACCTAAGCTTGCTGGATGATTTCTGTCCTCATGACGATTTCTTATAATTAATTCTGTGATCATGAATCAGCTTTATCCCGTCATGAATTTGGTAACTTTATTTTACCATTTTGAAATTACTGGTGATCCAGTTCGCTTGCAAATTCTGATTGGCTATCAGCAGTACGATTTATTCACAAATCACACCTTTTTTATGCTCTAAATCGTACATTTCTTCCAGTCAGTGATCTGAGAGAGGAACACCAAAACAAAATAGTCAATCATATTTCAAGGCTTGTTTTAAAGTAACTATTCAAATTACAGGAAAAATGAAAGACAAATTAAAGAAACCCATTGTATGGAGAGTTTTGCAACTTTTACGTATAAAAGAAGATGTAAAAGTGTTTCTAGTTCTGCTGTTTCAAAACACCAGCTTCCTGGATCAAAAATATTGGTTGTGACTAGAGTTCTGTATTGGGGATTAAATTGTGCGATTTCAAAATGGATATACAAAAGTAGTAATTGAACTTTGTGTTGTGCAATTTTGGTCTGAAATCATACTATTTTGATTTCAAAATGTATTTGCACTGCGCGTTTGTTTGATTTTGAAACCACACGTATATGATTCCAGACTGGATTGCACTCCACTCGGTTCAATTGCCATTATAATAATAATTAAATATCTATCTATCTACAATTCTCCCATCCAGAAAGGGGAGATTCCCATATAAAAGTGACGGAGGTGTCATGTCATCAAAGATGGGACACCATGGCCTTCTCACTCAAGATGCCATCCTGTATCTTACTGAACGCTTCTTCTTCTCTCCCCCACTGGAACTTGGTTTCTTGTCTGGTTAGCTGATACGTACAGTGGTGCTGCTAGCTGTTATGGCTGCATAATTCTTGATGAAACTGTCTTAAAGTAGCCTGCCACTCCAAAGAAACTTTGGACAGCCTCCTTGTTCTCAGGTGCTCCACACTCTTTGACTGCATTCACTTTGTCAGGTGACCGTTTCAGTCCATCTTTGGTGAAGACATGTCCAAGGAACTCAATTTCTTCCTTCCCGAACTGGCTGTTCTCTCTGTTGAACGTCCTCCCATGGTCTCGTGCTCGCTGGAGTACTGTCATTAATACATCTCTGTGTTCTGCGTCGTTCGGCCTGGTGGGTGAAGCCCTGTCTTTCCCCGGTAGCTGCAACTCTTGCCATTGCAGTTCTTCTTATCTTTCTTGTGTTCTTGATTCTTCGGATATTGCTGGTTCCGGCTGAGTAAGTTTGATATATGTTTTCACCGACTCTCTTTGCTGTTCCTTGGATGATTTGACACTATTTTCAGTAACTTGAAATCCTCCTTCATGTCTTTGATATTACAGCTGTAGGATTTGTAAAAGCTCTTTTAAAGTGAAATTTGGAAATATAACCGGCAAACAAGCGTATTTGTCCTTGGAAAACCTTTTTAAACACCCATAGAGGAAGGGCAGCCTTGGAGTTGTGTTAGCAGAGGTTTGTAGTCGTGTTGGAGTAGTATTGTTGCAAGACCCTGCAACATATTCTGATCGCGTTTGCAACCCGTGTGGTCAAAAAATTTTGCAGTCTTGGCCAGTTCAAGTTTGTCAGAGCGGGCATGACTCCAACGTTAAACTCTGTCTCTAAAAGCATGAAACACATACTGGGAAAAAAGAAAAAGCAAAAGAGAAAATCAAAAGTTGTTAGAGTTAATTTGCCAACAGCCAAGACGCTGTTGCAGCAGTCAGCTGGCAAATCAAGAAAATCTGTCGCATTTGATGGAGGAAGTAGTTGTATATCAGTTTTTTCTACTCAAAAGGAGGATGAAATGCTAAGTAAGCTTAACATTGATGATTTGCCGCGAACAGGACTTCAGGTAAAAGTTGTGTATATGCTTCCGTCAGGAACTGTGACTACGAGAGTTCCCCGTGGTGAACTAACAAAAACCTTGGTCAAAAACATTGCATGCGAAAACTGGCATGAAATGTCTAATGCTATCATTAAAAGCAAAGAACTTAACCCAGAAATAAACATTGCAATCCGCAAAGCTTTTTCTAAAGAATTCATCGATTACCTAAAATGTGAGAGTATGTTACTTGCCAGAAATCCTGATGAACTAGCCAGGTTCTCGAACAAATTGTTTATGGTCAAAGGTAGAATTCACTGCCCTGTTCCGTTTAAGTGTCAACTCAGAGTAAGTGGTCTTTCCGCGAAGGAAGAAGCCGTACGTGGACGAGTGAACTCTATGGGACTTGCTTCATCAACGCCTGCATCTAAGAAATCATCAAAGTTCCGCCATCCACTACACGATTTCCACCATATTATTCCACAGTGGGGTTTAGCATGACTACCTCAATTGCCTGTCTGGGAGTGTGTATGTCCCCGATTCCATCGTTCATCTTCAAAGGTAAAATGAACATGCAGTTCCCCGCTTGCCCATTTTTTTACTTAACACCTACTCCCTCTGCAAATATTTCCTTGCCCCAATCCTCCACAGTTACCAAATCGAAGATAGCGGCCTAATAAGAAAATGTGCACACGCGCGACAAAATAAACGCCTGCACTGCAAGCTATCTTTTCAAGTGTAGTGGTTGTTAGATTGAAGAAATTTTGTATCATAGAAGCCAACTTGCCACTGAATCAAGACAACAAATGGTGTCCTTAGCCCTATCTTTAGCCTTTTTCATTAGCGGGCATGGGTACGCTGGTTACTGTAAAACTTTGGGAAAGGGTTTGGGTTTGAGAACGGTTTCCAACAAACCTTACTCAGAAATTGTGGGTTTAGCCTTACCATATATTAAACCAATCCTTGATCGTATGTGAAAGGAGGCAAAGGAACACATGCAAAACATGTCGGATGGCGAATTAGGCAGCTGGGGTAGAGCTGTTGTACCCTGTGATGGTTGTTGGCAGATCAGAGGCCACGTCAGCCAAAACACTGTACTTTTGTGATCAAAACTTACTTGAATGGTGCTTTGTTATACTATGGACACCTTTCAATGCAGGGTGCAAACAAAATCAGCAGCCAGGAGCTGTGGCAAGGCACAGCAAAAGCAGCAGAAGGTTGCTTATCCCAGATTCTGAGGGCCAATGCCAAGGACGAGGGGATGAATGTCGAACTTTGGGGGTGGGGGGCTGCAGCCCCCCAAAGTTTGGGCAGCAAGAGGAATTTAAGCAAAGCCAGTTGTTAAAGACATTTCCAGGTTTTTTTTTTTTTTTGAAAAGACTTAACTTGAAGTAGGCGTGGTAAGGCCAGTTAAATTCACAAGAGGAAGTGGCTGCCAAGCACGTGACAATTTATGCTTATTAGTGAAGGGGACCATATGTTGATATACATATTTGTTTTTTTTTATTATTATTATTTTATTGTTGGGCACTGTACTGCACTTCCCTGGCTGGTGTTTCCAGTTGTGAATAAAATTAGAAGAAATTTCGGCAAAACTCTCTTGAATAATATCGTAGATTATCGACTGCAGACTCTCAGTAGTCTCAGAGGATCTGAGTCACGTGCTAGGCAACCACTATCTCGTATGAATTTAACTGGCTTTAGCACGGGCTTTACATGCGTAAAGCCAGTTAAATTCACGCCCGCAGTTTTGTAAAAATTAACGCGATAGTGGAAACAGAAAAGCATTTGTTTAGAACTTGCTTTTTTGCCATATTAGACATGTCGAATCCAGCGCCACCAAAACGTAAGCGGACCTATCAGCATCGCGTTACCTGTTCCGAATGTAAAAAAACGTAAGCGGGCCTATCGCCATCCTGTTACCTGTTCCGAATGTAAAAAAGACATCGTTGCTGAGTATGAAGACGCTCATGCAAGGACCAAGCATATAGGCAAGAAAGTTAAATTTACTGTTTTTCGTGCGCCAAATCAATCGCAACTAGGTTTCACTGGCAGCGATGAAACAATCACCAATATGGTTAAAAGTTGGCTCAGATCTTCAGAATGACAGCAGTACAGATAGAGTGAATGCATCAGATACTGCTCTAGATAAGTCAGAAATCGAGCTGATTCAAGTGAATAATGGTGCTTGGCGTGCTCCGACCATGTGCGAATTCACGATGTTGCTGTGTCAAATGAATCAGAAATCATGGATAAAGGTAATTCGGATAAGTCAGAGATCATGGATATGAAAAACATGGATAATGGTTCTGACAACAGTGCTAGTGCTCCAGATACGACGGAAATCGGAGATATGGTGCTAACTCTGAAATTGTGCACGGTGCTAATCGGGATATGTCCATTTCTGTTCTCATAGCTAGCAGTGTTCCGGAAAAGCCACTTAAGTCAATTATCATGGATAATGGTGCTCCAGATAAGTCAGATATCGTAGATGGTGCCCACAATTCTTCCTTAGATACAAATTTATATAGTGGTACTTGCCAAAAGTCCAATGATATAGACGAGGGTCCTCAGCAACCGCTCTTGAAGTGCTACGACCCCAAAAAATTCGGCAATGAACATTTTTCTAGCGCTTTCTATGGGGATTTACACAAGAAGGTCAAGAAACTCCCCCAGCAGAAACTGCAACAGTGACTATGAATAATGCCTTTTGGTTACGATCCGACAAAACATATTCCCTGATTGCATTAACCGTGGAAAAAGGCCTGTAAGTTCACATTTCTTCAGTGACTAACCCGCTCAAAGCATGGAAAATATTGCAAAAGCAGTTCGAGTTTGTATCGTTCACACAGATTGTCCGTATAAATCGTACGCAGCTAGCATGAAAGAAGATGCAGATTTGATGCAACATTTAACCCACATAACTACCCTCGCTGAACAGTTGCGCGAAATGAATGAGGAAATCTCTTCGAAGAAATTCGCCACCGTGGTGTTAGGAAGTTTACCCCAGTTGTTCAATAATTTCCTGACGAGTCTAATAGCCATTGTCAGTAACTTTCGAGAATCCGGTGCCAGAAGCGAAAATTCGAATTTCTTTTTATTTGCCCCAAAAGACCCTTTTGGTGAACTATTTCCAAAAATAATATTCAAAAGTTCTAGCGAATTTTTATTTTGACAAAAATTGGGAAAGTTGGAAATCGCCAAAACATGGCGATGGCCTGGTTAAAATTATGCAAACTAGTACATTTTCAAAACTCTCGCTCAAGACAAGGCAGCGTTTTCTCGAGTTGATACTTTCAAAATCGTTTTTACATCCCTTGTGCTTGCTTCCAAACTATATTTTATCTCCACCTGAACATTCTTTCATTTAAAGTTGCCCACATAAAGAATACAATGTTTGCTATTCCTTAGTTAGAGCGATTTTTGCCATATTTCAGATGACGGTATCATCAAGGGTATACAAATATACTGGTAATGAAATAACTTTTTTGAATGGGCAATTTTTCTTATTTATCATGTTAAAATATTTAGTTTGGCCCGTGAAAAGCAAGCGCGCTAGGTCGAGATGTGTGGAATGCACTTTGACACAATTCGCCTTTTCAGTACTTCATGTTCCTCCTTTTACTTTGCACCTATCAATACACTTCACGGAAGCTTTTAGATAAAAGCCAAGGTCTGTGTGTTCATTTCGTGCTTTTATACACTTAAATAACTAGCTTCAAACTTGAGTGCTTCCCATATTAGCAACAGGTTATTAAATGATTCCTTTCAGGTGAAATTTTCGAGTTTATATTGAGCCGTTCAAGCGAGTTGAAAGAGCCGTTCCCAAGGAAATAACTTGAAATCAGTGAAATTAATACCCTCTCAGTCTCTCACATCATGCTACCTTTCCAAACTACCGTTATTTTTAAGCTAGAAAGTGTAAATGCTCCCTTTTTACGTGACCTAAAACAGAATTTGCCTAAAATACTACGAGTAAAGTCCACCGCAAGAAAACACTGAAAAAATCGCGCACCAACGTCAATGTAAACATCAGCTGTTTCTCAACTTGCCACATGAATGAAATGCGTTCGTTATTTTACCTCTTTATACATTTATGACCAAAAAGTAGAAACAAAAAATCTTCTCTTTGCCCATCTGTATAAATACACTTGCCAACCAAGCTTTTGTTTTTCTGTGTGTTCGTCGAAAATACTGAAGAATAGTGCAACATTGTTACTAAAAAATTGTTTTTAGGTTAACTTGAGATGAGTCACTGATGGTTACAAAATGTTAACTGGAAATACACAACATTATTCTGTATTATTGCTGATGGAAGGGCTGCTCAAATTTTAAGATAAGAGTTTAACCTTAATTTATTTTCTGGCGCGGACTAGTGTCAAAGGATGCGGGGCACGACTGGTATTTCTCAGATTTTCGTGTTCGGTCTAAAAATTTGGTGTTGTTTCTTACGGGCCATCACTGTGTAAGTCTGACGTTGTCATTTTTAAATCCTCCTAGCGTGCTCCACCACACCGTGTATCCACCACACAAACAGCCTTTGACAAGGCCAGTGAGAGTATCTTTCGAACCTGTGTGCCATAGTCCAGTGATTATTCAATTTATAGTGGTTTTTATATGGCATGGTTGAAGATATAACTTAATACCAGTTCCAGTTGGATTGGGTACATGCATTGACAATGACAACGATTCTTTGCTGTTCATTCCTCGGTCTCCCTTCGTCGTTAAAGGTTTCTGACTTTTCCATTTCACACGAAGGCCTTACTTCTCTCGGTGGTGAGAGCATACAAAGATGAAAGGAAAGTTTCAATCGTATATCATAATTCCTGGAATAAAGTCAAGTAATGCATAGCAGTGGGTTTCTGTTTAAAAAAAATAGGGAAAGTCAGAAAAGGAAATAAAATGTTCTTTCATGCTCTCAGTTCCACTCAAATGAAAACACTTTACCTGCCCTAGCAACAATACTATTTTGTCCTGAATTTCTTTATAGGCCTGACCTTTTGCACCTTTAGGTGCGAGCAGACGTCCTTCTTGCATTGATTAAGCGTAACACATTACAAATCTTGCGCATTTTTTGAGCTTGATCTGCACGGAGAGGTGCCAAGGCGAAAAAAAAAACTTCACTCTCCTTTATAGATTAGCTTTTTGTTTGAGAGTATTGAAATACCCCATTGAGGTTTCGAAAGCTCTTGATTTGTTTACTTTCATTTTAGTTAATTTCGGCTTTATTTTTATTTTGAGGAAAATAAAGGTTGTCATTGTGGTTGATGATACGAATTCGGTACAATCCCCAGAGGGGGGTTGGGGGGGGGGGAGGGAGGAAACATGACTTTCGTTTCAATCCGGCAATCAAATATACCTTGCAGACCTTGACTTGCCTCAATTTCTTCTTGTAATTTCAAAAATTATTTTTGCACTGTCATCACAAGGGCGAATGTTGACATTGTTCATTCCTGTGCTTTTCGCGCGCTTGTGTATCACATTTCACTTGTCACGCAATGAAAGTTATTCGCGTTGTTCAAAACTTTGAATCTCTAATACGCGGATTTTGAAACAATTTTCAGCCTTGCCTCGGGGATGTGATATCGCAAGATATAATGTGAGTAACGATTGCAGACAAGTAAGAGCATTTCTTTATATCTAGTTTCCAGTCGTGTTATCCGGTTGTGACTGAATGAATCAACAACCCACTGACTCTGTTTGCAAATACTCACAAGAAAACATATGGCCAGATGAACAGCATGACCAACGCTCAACCAGAAATGCCAATTCACGATGCAACTATGTCACCACACGTGGACATGAACACTGTACCCGTACCAATCCAGCCCTCAAATCAATCAGCACATGTGGACATGAATACTGTGCTGGGATTGCTGCGTCTGTATGAGACAATGCGCCATCCTTGATTCCTATTTCATGACTTTCCATCAGGTTTGACTTGCTCTGTTCCTTCCCCATTAAGCCTTAGATAATCACTGCTTACTACCCGTACTAGTTTATAGAAGGATAACCTATGTACACCAGTATCAGTAGCTCAAAACTCTTTTCTTTGCGCTGCTGGAACGTACATGGATTATCAAACAAATCTCATGTAGAAGACAAATTATCAAATGATGTTTTTTACGTTCTTTTGAAAACATAATTTTGTCATACTAACGGAAACATGGTTGAGCGACCAGGTTTCACTTCCCGGCTTTCATTTATTTACCACGCCTGCTAAAAAACACCGCATGAAAAAACTCGGACGATTCTCAGGTGGAATCGCCCTTGGATTAAAAAAAAAAACCTAAAAGAAGCTATTACACTCATCTCTTATAACAATGACTACATTCGGTGTAAACTAGACAAAAAGTTCTTCCGTACAGAAAAGGATATATTTCTATGTGCAGTTTACATACCACCAAAGGAATCTCCATATTTTAATCCAGATGTTTTTCAGGACCTTGAGTTTGATATATCCAAATTAAGCAAAGACGGTTTTGTTATTTTGGCTGGCGACTTCAATGCAAGAACAGGCGGCGAATTAGATTTTATCAATACAGTCGAACCTCGATTATCCAGACCATTCGGTTATCCGAACTTTTTTCCCTGGTCCCAATTTTTACATGAATATTTCTTAGTTGTGATCTTGAAAACTCAAAGTCGCAAAAAGCCCAATAATCCTTTCAAAAGACTGTTGAAACAGCATATTATCCTTTGCGCTTTTCAAAATTCGTAAGTGCGAAGAGACAAAGAAATATCCTGATGCATTCAGCTGATATCGGATTGGCTCATTTGTTACAGGCTGTGTAGATTTCACAATTAAAATGATGTTTTCTTTGCTGTAACCTTTTTTTACATTTCTATCTCATTAACATTCATATTTTCGATTATCCGAACTCTCGATTATCCGGACTATTTACCGAGGTCCCAACGAGTCCAGATAATCGAGGTTCGACTGTAGTAACAATTGCCCACAAATTCCTGGCAACAATATTCTTCCGCAATATGATTTAAAAAGGAGAAAAAACTATGATAACCATATAAATGACCATGGCAAAGTTTTACTAGATATCTGTAAGACTTGTGACTTAAGAATTTGAAACGGCTGAACAAAAGGTGACTTTTTGGAAAAATTACATTTCATTCACCTCAAGGAGTAAGTACTTTTGATTACGCAGTTGCAAGTCAGGACATGTTGAACTTAATTGAGAACTTTATTGTAAAACCACCATCCATATTCTCTGATCATTTTCAGATAGTTTGCTGGATCAAATGTTCTCCATCAAAGTAGCCTCAATCAAAAACGAAGTCACAACAGAGGTTATTTACTTTACCAACACAATATATCTGGAATAACGATTTAGCACAACATTTTCTCAATACCTTAAAAATGGACGAATTTCAATCAAAATTATCATTATTTGAATAAATTGTTTTTTCCTCAAACAGCGAAGGTGTTGAGCTTGCAACTGAACAATTCACTTATCTTTCACTTATCTACTGAACGAAATCTCATTGCACTCTTTGCGACTCACTTGTCAAAAGAAAATACGAAATAAAATCTCCAAAAAGTGGTTCGATAACGACTGGAAATTGGCGAGAAGGTTGTTAAAGGTGTTCTCTAACAAAAAACACAGAAATCCTCATAACAAAGAACTAAGACAAGAATACAATGTATCACAAATCTCACTGTGACTTCAACAAATTAATTAAATTAACAAAATCTGTACTTCTTAGCACTAAAATTGAGAATCTTATAAAAGTAAAGAAAGTCACGAGTTTTGGAATTATCTAAGATCGATAAATAAAGATAATCTTTGTGACAAAAATGAAGAAGTACCTATTGATAATTTATTCACACATTTTACGAATTTACATTCGAAACCAAATACAACCCGCTTCTCAACAAATGAGATATCTGCATCAGAAGACTTTAAACAAGATCACAATCACTTAGATGATGAAATCTCCTTGAAAGAAATTAAAAATGGAACAAAATTGTTAAAATAAAAAAGGCTCCTGGTTCTGATAGAATTCGCAATGAAATGCTCAAAAAAAGGAATATGGTACTTAAAAAACTCAATATGTAAACTCTTTAATCTCACATTAAAATGCGGGTTCTTCCCTTCATCTTGGTGTGAAGGTATCATTAATCCTTTCTACAAGTCTGGAAACAAATCAGACCCCTCAAATTACCGACGAATTTGCATTAACAGCTGTCTTGGAAAGCTATTCACCTCGGTTTTGAACATCAGACTACAACATTACCTCAATGAAGATAACATTTTACATCGAGCTCAAATTGGAAACTATTCACTTGTTTTATAGATTTTAAGAAAGCCTTTGACTCAATTTAGCACGACAGCCTATTTCATAAATTATTACAAAATAAGATTGGAGGTAAATTTTGAGTAAATTAAAAACCTTTAATCAAAATCTAAATGTTCTATTAAATCCATGCGAGTCATCATGTGAGCCATCCAAGACAGATGTTAGTTCCCAGTCCCCTTTCCTTTCTTTGGCTTTGGCTATTTCGTTATCCTCGCTCTCCTTTCAACATGGTTTTGATATCTGCCTTCAATTTTTCATTGCTTATTAAGGTAAGTTTTGTTTTATTGACTTTAAATTCTGGGATTTGATGCTTTGTTTATGAGTATAGTCGCAAAACGATTGAAAATTCATGCGTATCATTTACATGCTTTTACAGATTCAAGGCAAATCGACGTCTACAAAGCCACCTGGAGGCCAATCAACGGGGATTAACTCTACGTTGACCTGCCTGCTTCGAGAAATCTGTTTTTATCGTTGTCCAAATGGTTGAAAGGCATTTGTTGTGCAATCATATCATAGCAGGTGCCAACAAGGTGAGATTTTTATCTTAAAACTCAGAGAAATCAGTGCCACAGATTTTTTACTGGGATATTCTAAAGCCATTGGTATTGCTTTTAATGTGAAAGATGTAAGACGCTTGGCTTTAAAGAGTTTTTTAATGTTCTGGTCACATGACTTACATTATATGGTGTGACCCACAAAACGTGACCCAGGAAGATAAGAAACCAGTTATTTGACATTTGGAACACAATTACATAACCACCTTGCTAAAGCTTTGTTTAACGAATTTTCAAAACTAGGAAGGAGAATTTTACTGGCATCAGAGCTTATAAAGATCAGCCATCCAGGAAGCTTAAGAGGGAATGTCTACTAACACTGACCGAGAGGAGGCAAATGAAAAAAATTAAATTCGTTCAAAAAAAAAATTAAAAAAATTAAATTCGGTGAAGTTTATTCAAGGGGAAGTATCACGCACATTTGCTGTCATTTCACAACCGAGAAATGTTTGTCTGTCAGCAGAAGCAAAGTAGTAATTGTCAGGCTTGTTATAAATTATCTCCCTAGTGCAATAAAACTGTCGATTAGTGCTTCTGGCCAGAGACAGAGTAGATCAGAATGGATTGAAACTTGAATAATATTGGGCTAATGTTTTTCAAGTTTTTGCATTTTTGTTTCCAAAATACGCTGGCACAGATCACAAGTTGTTCCTTTCAAGAACATAGTTGATTTCTTTCCTCTTGTCATTATAGAATTATTGGGCAGCTGATTAAAGGTCTTATTTCATCATTTTTAACAAAAGATACCAAAAACCCCATGATACTTCCCCCTTTAAGGCTGTTTATTTCACAAATCCATTATTTACGAAAGATAGTTAAGATTACCCGATACCATCAGAGGTGTCTCGCGTTTAAGCAATGTAGCGTGTCCAGTTTAAACTGTAGATACCTAAACCCCTATGTCAAATTAAAGCTTATAGAGCTGGCTATCCAACTATACCAAGAATTTTGAAATAAAATGAATTGTCGAATTTTTCACGACCTCTAATTGCGAGCGTCTGAATCACCTCTTCAAAGCTACACGTCAAAGCGAATTTTGTTTTTTTGCTAATTTAATTTGCTCCTTAGTTTCAGGACCCAAAATGCTAGAAAAACATGTCTGCGTTTTGCCATATTCAATTGCAGTGAAAAGTTATAGAGCATTTTCGAAATAGGATGAAAAAAATTGTGGAGTAATCGTACAAAAATCGCTTTCGGAAAAAATGTTTCGAAAGAAAAAATTCGCAGACTTTTTTTGTTTATATGTTAAACTAGCTACTGTCCAAATTTTAAGGCAAACGAACAAATTCCATTTGAGTTTTAGCTCTTTGAAGTGGCTCCTCCAAGTGAAAAAATTTATTCGAGAAAACAGCACTAAAAATTCGGCAATTCATTTTATTTCAAAATTCTTGATTTAGTTGGATAGCCAGCTCTATAAGCTTTAATTTGATATAGGAGTTCAGGTATCTACAGTTTAAACCGGACGGGCTACATCGATTGGACGCGAGACACCTCTGAAGGTACCAGGTAACCTTAATGCATACAAGTTACAATTTGCATGATTTTTAATGGAAGAAAACTGCGCAGCAAATAAGGTGATATAAACAAAGTATTTATGACTTATGGAAAACTTTTACAGTTTGATGTCAACATATTAACAACAGCCAGCAAAGCCAGCAACAACAAGCACTTTTTCGCTTGATAATGAAGATAGAAAAGCATGCGTTTTTCACATTGACGAGACCCTTGAATAAGTTAAGCTTCCTGTTTAATCGTAAGTTTTCATCAATCTGTAGCAAATTTTGTTAAAACATGATTGTTTTTTCACAATCATCTATATTGCAGTCTCATAGGCACCACCATAGTTTGAAACAGTCTTGACGCACCCCAATGGAACCTTAATAAAGATTACAGAACTATTCCCCAGCTATATATTTCTCTGTCAAAAACATTCTGTGGTTGAGTGTTCAGGCTGGGTTAAAAGAATTTCCCGATAATTTCAATCATATTAATCCATTTGGGAGGTAACCCGGTGAATTCAGCCTACTTGTGAAATTTTGCGGATGTTTCAATTTTCTCAGTGATCAGCCTATCAACTTCGTGCTTTGAGTACACTACACTGAAATCTTACGTCGGTACACCTTCGACACAGTACATTTACAAAAACAACAAATGTATTGGAAAATATCATGTGAAATCATTTTGATAGCACATTACAGAAACACAATAAAAGGCACAAACACCGAATGAACCTAAAGGCTGTAATGTAATTTTTCCCTAACGGGATAATTTGATTTAAGTTGTTTTTCAAGCTAAGGACTACAGACAAGAGGTCACTTGCTCATTTAAGAAACTAGTTGGAGACATTAGTGCCTCTGGGAAGCAATATGAATGAGAAGTTGTTGTTCCATTATCGTCTTGTAATAAAGATGTATCGGGTCACACTCGTAGTGTTGGAATAACTGACATCCTTTCAGAAGTTAAGCTTGTTATAGTGCGCGCATCAATATTCGTGCTTTGCACGACATCTCTACGTGGACCATTTGCCCTCCCCATTGCTCATCTCTGGGAATTGGCTGGCGCAGAGGAGCTAATTGATGCTGGATGGTGGCCGATCACTGGAGATTATTTGCTTTGAGTGACCCAAAAGAGCCCGCCCTCCAGGCTCAGTGCGACCATGACCACGAGGACAATGCGACCAATTAGCGTCAACTCTTTGCCAGATAGAGTCAGCACTTATTGCCCAGGCAAACAACCTGCTACAGGAAAGCAATGAGACATTTACATTCATTGTAAGGCAAGCAAAAGGAAACATCTTTGCATAGAAGGCTCACACACTGCGCTCTGTCAACCAAGATGCAGCAAGGGTTGACGTCCTGAAGACCCTTTGCGAGTCATCAGTGTTAGTTGTCCAGGAATGGGCCATGAAGTGCTTGGCAAGGTAATACCGCAAAAACCAAACTAATTGGTTTGGTAAACACGGCATTCCTTGGCATATCAGCATAGCCATGAGAAAAGTTAGCCACCATCTTGAGATGTTAACCTTTGCTCATATCTTCAAGGCGTGTACACAAGGCAGTTGGCAGTCCTCGCAGTGATGGCAGACATCATAAAGCAGCTAAAGATCAGCATGCCAGGCCTGACGACAGTTTGCTATCGCCAAGACGACGCTGGCTGCTATCATTGCCGGGCCACAATAGTCTCTGCAAGTGCACTAGGAACAGAGTTGGGCATGTTGATCAAACGGCTGGATTTCTCTGATCCCCAGGGTGGAAAGGGGGCCTACGACCGCAGGGTGGGACGATAAAATCACATATGCATATCCACGTTAATGCAGAAAATGACACTGAGACCCCAGAACAAATGTGTGAGGCCATCCTATGCTGGTAGAGTACCATCCCTGAGTGTCATCCTGTGTGCCTCTGTGAATCTATTACAAACCCTCCAACGCCAGCTTACAAGATCGATGGTGTGAGTACACTCTCAAATATAGAGTTTTCCAAGGACGGAATCTGTGTATGGAGAGCATATGGTGTGGGTCCTGGAAAACAAATATCTTCGCAGAAGTCTAAGGCCCCATTATCAGACAGCCTACCGTCCATAGTGGAGCTTCAGGCACACCCTAACTCGTTCTCCTCTATCTGGGAAAGGCAGGAAAACACAGCCCATGCAAGTGACACCGACGCCACTCAAGATCAGGCAGAAACCTACCACGCGCCCTCAACATTAGTGGGGGCTCTGTTTGCGTGCCCAGAGGAGGGATGTACTACGACATTCTTGGGGCACTCTTCCCTGATGGAACACTTGGACTCATTACAACTTCACGCCAATTTAGGTGTGTCATTGAGAAATGGGTGACTCCGCTGGATTTCGTTGCATGAAGGCTCTCTTTATTCCTTTGGGCATTCACCTCCGCAACCGCGAAGAATGATGCAAATTAGTTCGTTTTTACTTGGTTGTGAAAAGGTGAGAACTTTGCAGGAAAACCCTGAAGCGAATTCAAAAGACAGGAATAATAGCCTAATTAGGCAGCCTTGAGCCGCGAAGTTGCGAGAGTATTCCTTTGTTCTTGATATTTTTAGGAACTCTGCAGAATCACTTTAGACATTTGATGGTTTTGAGTCCTTCGCAAAATATTTTAAGCTGTTATTTATATCAATAAACAGAGTCTTTTGCGAGCTTTAAAAAGAGATATCAAACGTGAAATTTTGATCACTGTAAGCCAAGTGTCGATATTTTTCGTCAAGCGGTGCTTAGAACAGCGAAGTTATTATGCTTAATTAAATTTGTGCATGGCATGATCATCTTTTCGACGCATGTACTGTGTGGAAATCAAATACTATCTGTTTAATGAAACTTTTTTCACAAAAAAGCTAAAACATTGATTTGTTTTTCCTAAAGAAAGCGTGAAAAGGAGGAGCTGTGAAAAGAGTTGTAATTGTAATTCACTGTAAGCAAACCGGCATTTGATGTTGGGTGCTTTGTTTATTACGAGCGAAGACGCGGTCGATAATAATTAAGTTTATGTTTCTAAAATACTTGCTCCTAGCAAAGAGATTCCAAAAATATCAAACCGAAAAAGGAATAAAAAAAGAAAACAAGGAAACTCAGCATGGAAGTCGCATTCTGATTCTCCTTAATGATGCATTGACAAACAGTAACATTAGCTCTTTGGCCGATGTACCATGCGCTCTTTTTGACCTTACTTACATTTTATATACAGTGATTCTCTAAGTAATTCTTAGCTGAGAAGCAAGAATCTTTTATAGAACGCTGTAAACAAATCGGCAAATCCATGTATCCATTTAGCGCCTGAAGCGGCGCGTTGCGAGTCGATGTGATCATGGTGATTCATTTCTCTAGCTTCCCCAAGGAAAGATAAAATATCTCACCTACTTCAAAGAGTTTGCGATCTTCGGAAACATGCGTTATTGTTGGAAACTGTTCGACAAAAGAGAGAACAAAAGCTTGAATATATGCATACTTAACGACCCCAAAATTTGGGGTACACACTAAAATCGGCGTGAAGTTGTAATGTGTAGTAAACACCAGTGTTCCCTAAAACGCGAGACGCTCTGTGACAAAGGCTCATTAGAATATGCCGAAAAGCTGGAGGGACAAACCATGCTGGTACCAGTGATCAGCATAGTCAGCGAGAAAGCAAGCCATGCATACAGACAAGCCATGGGCTGGGCACTGAAGTCAACCGCGTCACAAAGGACCAGCTTCACGTCAACTCAGAAGTCCTATCTGACTGCAAAGTTGAAGTATGGAAAGCAAACCGGAAGTAAGACAGATCCTGCAGTAGTAGCTCAATCAATGATGTGTGCTAAAGATTCAACCGGCAGTAGGTTGTTTACGAGTGACGACTTCTTGACAGCAACTCAGATAGCAGGTTTCATCTCACGCCTTGCCTCGAAGAAAGCG
>NW_028145512.1:957500-962500 GCF_977016875.1 Pavona decussata | reverse complement strand
TGGTATACTCTCAAGTGATAGTAAAAACTCCAGTGACAGCAAGGTGGAAGATTTCTTGGGCTTTGAGAGGGAAGAAATTTTTCTTCAACAACAGAGTAAAGTGGACGAGGCATGTGAACAAAATGCCGTAAGCGATTGCGAAACTTCAACCTCCGATGGTGAGTCTTCGGTCTAAAGGGCAGTAGGAAGAAAAACCAAAACCCAGCTAGATGGAAATCTAATATCAAGAAGAAAGCAAGTCTCCGCAAAAAAATAGATCGCCCATGTAAATGCTCCCAGTCGAAGGAAGAGAGCATTTGCTGATGCAGTTCAATCGCGTTGGATCCTACAACTTACAAAATCAGTACCTCCGGGGGACTTATCGAAGCTCTCGACGTCAAAGTCTCCATGAAATAGGTTACACTAGGATAAAGAACTTAAGAAAGAGCACCGGTGCTTGCAAGCCTGGCCGGAGTGGCAGACACACCAACAACCCTCACAAGGTCCAAGATCGTCACTTAGACAACGTGTGTGACCATATCAAATCTTTTCCACTGATGGCATCACATTATGCTAGAAAGGTTAATAGCAAAAAGCGTTTCCTAAAAGAAGGTTTAAATGTACAACCTTTATTTAGACAAATATGAGCCAAGGGTGTTTCAGAACATAAAAGATCTCACAACTGCGAGCATTGAGCAACCTACCATCTACATAAGATGGAACAAAGGTTTCCCCATCCCAAATAACAACACTCACTCAGGAGTATTTCTCATGTCCCCGGATAAACACATCTTCAGAGAACATCTGACATGATTTTCCTTTGAAAGTCAAAATCGACCTTTTTCCAAACAATGCTGCAATGGATGATATCATACCACTTTTTACATACTATGGCTAGAGTGTAGATTCGCTCAGCATCTGGAAGATAACTAAAGATTATTGCTGGGACCAAATCGGGAAAGCTCTTGATCATTTTTGCAGTGAGAAACTGCCTGTATGGAATGTATTTTCTAGCCCACGTGCAAAAAGACTGCACTGACAGTTGCTGAAGTGGGGGGGGGGGGGGGGGGGTGGGGGGATAATTGGCCGTTTGACAACTGACTATTGACTGACTAATCTAAAAATATTTCATGTACACTTTTGCAAACCTGATTTCCCCCTTTCCCTAACCCCTGTAACTTGGCATAATAGAAAGAAAGAAGGTCTTAAAACGGACTTTAAATCAAATGAACTCCCAGCTTTATATTTATTTAAATACTTGAAGAAAATCTCCACTCGTTGAAGTTACTTGTGATCATTTGCTATCTGATATTTTTATCAGTATCCAGTGCCATCTGCGCGGCCCTGTTAGACAAAAGATTTCAAAATATTTTCACACTTTCTCTATCGCTTCCTGTCTAATTTTTTTCGCTGAGTCAAAATGCACTTCCGAATAGCGTGAGTACTTTTAATAATGGAGTGTAAAAAGTGTGGACGGAAAAGCATCAAGTACCGTTGTATTGGATGCAAAACTCTGATTTGTGAGATATGCTTAGCACGTTGCACTGCTGAAAAAAATAAACAAAGGATATGCATGATAAAAAAAGGATGTGAAAGCAAACATCGTCTGTATCTCCCGCCATAGTCAAATTTAGTCGGGCGCGTGCCCTCCTCAAATTACTAGGATCAATATTTCAGTCGCTTAACCAAGTCTGTAGTTAAAGCACCTTCCGGAATGTTAAGCGAGAGATCGTGAAAACAAGGCCAATGAAAATTTTTAAATTCTCATGACACTTTAAAAGTAAAAGTGTAATGAGAATCTATTATAACATTTTGGACAACTTGACAAACAGCACAAATTGCGCTCAGGGTGATGGAAGTCGTCATTGCATTATTTTAATAGGGAGCTTTAGCAATGACAATGGCGACAGCAGCGAAAAAGTCACTTAAAAATATTACTTCGCCTTACCTCTACTAGTTCGTGACTATTACAATTTGTTCAACTTGTACAATGTGGGCGAAGTATCCGGGGACTAAATTGATAGGAACGGCATTCAAGTAAGGAGGGAGAAAGAAAAATTCAGTGCCGTGTGCTCACGTTCTCCGCAAAGCTTTTAATTTGGTGAAATGTACAAACCTATTGTTCTTTGACGTTCTTATTGCCGTTGTCGTTGCTTAAGCTCCCTTTCCATATCTACAAAATATTCTAATTTATTTTAATCCCTCAGTAAAAACCTCAAAACTAGACCAAAAAGCTGCATATAAATAGAGCCGATAAACAGGATAAAACAAGAAAGACTGAAAAAAGAATAGAAAACGTCACTGACATGCACGGCAGGCGTAATGATATGCAGCGTGACATTGAAATTCAAACCCATCCGAATCGTTGATAGAATGTATCGTTTGATCGACTCGAAAATGTCACGCAATATTTGGTTCACTTGGTATTCCTTGGATGTTTTAGGGAATTTACATGATGTAACATTCAATAATCTACTACCAGTCTCTAAGGGAGGATAAAAAGAAAATGTCGACCAAAGAGTTACAAAACTTGGAAGAATATGGCTCAAACCGAGCAGTTTGTTGGAGCTTGTGTTGAAATTTATGACGCAGACAGTTTCACAGGAATTCTAGCGTGGCTTTCGCAGGAAAATGTTGTCTTTTAGGTGGGTTTTTCTCAATGAAAACTTGCACAATGCAACTTAAATCTTTCGTGATATGATTGCTTAAGACTGAATCATGCTGGTGTGAAAATCTTAAAATCGACCAAAATGTCACTTAGGGCTTTTTTCCACGCACCCCTTCAATTGATGAAGCTGCAAACTGAAAACAGATAATTTGCTGGCCATGCAAAATGAAACCTTGTGAACGCAATTTACTGTAGGTGATATTTGTGGTCCCCAGAAATCTTAATACAGTTTTAAAGTAAAACATGGAGGTTGTTTATAGACTATCAAAGGAAGTTTCTTTACTTTGTGGGCGATCATTTCTACATTTTTAAACCGTTGGAACACTTATTTTTTATTGGCAGGAAATGATTACTTAAACAGATTTTTTTCTCTGGTGTCACGCATCGAAAAATATAAAATTTGAGTTTGACAAGGACGTCACTTCATTCCAACTAAACATTCAACATTTTCGCAGCAGTAAATATTTAGCAGTCTCTGTATTGCACTTTCCAATTCCGGATTCTGGCTTTTAGTGCTGCCCAAACACGGTGGCAAATCATATTCTGACTAAGAGGACTGACATATAAGACTTTTCAGTCGTATTCCATTCTAAAGGGCGGGAACCAGCAACCTTTTTTTTTCCCACCCAACAAGCTGCTGTCGCCGACAAACTGCTGTTCTTGTGATTAAAGATATGGCAGGCTATGAGAATGCTTGGCTGCTTAAACATTTCATTTCGACATTCAAAAATATAATGTTTATGACGGCCTGGCTATATCCTTGACAGCGGTCCTGTACACAAGAACAGTGGTTTGCCGGTTTTTGCGCGATTTCAACAAGAATGTTAGGCCAAACGTAAGACTTTACCGTTTCGTTTCCAATATTTATATAAGAACTATCGGCCATCAGATGGCCTGGTGTTCTCAAAGGTCATTTTCTAACGATCGGCCAAGAGATGGTCTGGCGTTCTCATAGGTTCTTCAAAATTAAACTGCTTTTGCAATTGCAATGTTATGTTACTCGGTTTTACTTTTTATTTTCTCTTGTGCTTTGTTGTAATTTGTTTTATTTTTGTTTTGTCAGATTTTTTTGGGGACCGTCTCTTCAATTTTTTTTACTGTTGTTGTTGGTGTTTGAAAAAATGCATTTCACAGCAAAAAAAAATGAATAATAACAGATTTAAAAACGAACAAAACATGTCATGTTACAAGAAACAAAAAGGTTTTTTTTTTTAATTTTTTTGGAATTTTGTGAACAATCTGGTCATTTTTTTCTGAGAATGCTCAGCCACTATACTTAACTGATTTACTTAAAATTCGAATCTTGTCTCTTCACCAATTATTAACAGGAAATGCGAACAAATCAAATAATTTCTTCTTCAACACCTGACTTAAAATGCAAAGTGTATTGGCAAGGCTTGCATTGTGGCTCCTTACGGTTTGTATACTGATTAAATAATTTGGGGCCCACACTTTGGTAATTTTTACTTGTTGACGTTGTTTCCAGTGCGTTTTGTAAACAACAAATCACTTTTGCACAGGTCTAAGACCTGACGACATGTGTAATGCAAATGCGTGACATTTCATTGCATGACTTACTAAACATAAACTAAACAGATATGATAACATGAGTGCTTTCAGAAGGAAAGTATCGTTCGAATACTTGGACTGCATAGAGGACAGTAGAGTAACGAAGTCTCATACAAGAAAAGTGTTTGAAGATTCACAGAAAGCGAACTCGTCTCGATTTGAAGGGTCGTCAAGTAAAAAATAGTGGCTTGATGATAAGTAATTTGTCTTGAGTTGATTTCTGCTCTATCGCTATAAGTGATATTATGATTCATTTTGTTGACCTCCGGCACATCTAGATGACAGAACACAAACACAACTGGACAATATCAATATCTTCTTCCATTAAGCAAAACATGACCTTTCTGTTGTGGTTACAGTTGAATACCGAGGTAACCTTTACGAGATTTCCATAGTTTCGCTTATTTGGTTGGTATGTCTATACCAGTTGTTGAGAAGTTTATATTGTGATTTTTGTGATATTGACACCACTCATACTCAGCGCTGGTAAAAACCGTGAAGCTATTTTTAAAACTGGTCTAAGAGCAGCATTTCCTCAATCAAAAATTCTAAATTTGAAGTGATTCGGTGTTTTACCTGGTTGGGAAACTGTCTTTAAAAAATGCGACAAATTGAAAATTTGGAGGGGAGGGAGCGAATTTTGGCGATTTTCAGTGGGCAGGTCATGAGCATGAAAATCCATCCACAGAAGTATCATTGGACTGAAATAGTTTGTAAACTCTTCCAAAGCAAATGTCAAAGCTGAAAACCAGGTTTCCTTTGATGCGAATTAAATAGAGCGAAG
>NW_028145512.1:822500-952500 GCF_977016875.1 Pavona decussata | reverse complement strand
CAGGTTTACTACATGTATTAGGTAAAAAAACATGATCATTATTTTTTAAAAACACTTACAAGAATAAAAATTGTTAATTATAATTGTTGCTGCTAATTCTATAATTGGTGTGTAGTTCTTGTATTTAAACAATTTGTAGATTCTAATACTAAATGCTTCCACATTTTTCACACATATTGTGATTAAGATGTTGTTGTCTTTTACCAGCTCAAACATGGCAGTGGAAAATCATTTCATTTCTATGGCACCCCTGGACTTGGGGAAGAATTTGTTTCGTGGAAATGCTGAGATTGCCAGGACTGTTCGAGATATGTTTGAAGCATTCTTGGTACAATATCGTAAGAAATTAATCTAAAAATTTACTTAATGTAAAGAGTCCATTATATTCATTAAATCTATAGACATCTCATATACGCAATGATTTAATGATGCTTTAATAATATTTTCAAAACAAAACAATTTAATCATTTTGGAAATTATTAACTTTGCTTTACTGGTGCAATGTTGTCCACTTTTTAGTTTATTGTTTCTAGCTACATGTTGTTTAAAGTTGTGCAAGTTATCACTTTTTTAAAATAAAATGTTCTATTACACTTCAAAACATTTGACTCCATATAACAATCCAATGCCAACTATATTTCACTCCAATAACAGCGATCTACAGAATTCAACCAAAAGGAAAACAAGAAAAAAAAAAACAGAAAAAGTCGGTCATGGCTGATAAATTGGAGAAAACGGGCAAAAATACCGGCGATTTACCATCCCAGAGACGTTCACAGCCTTCTATGGATCTCTGTGTTAAAGGTAAGTATTTAGGTCAGGCGCTGTTAGCCGACCAAGGTTTTATCCAAGCAATCTCCGCAGCTATTGTCTCAGGTTTGTCCCAGAGCCCAGGAAAGCCTAGTGGCTCCGCAACACGTCCTGAACTACCTGGAACTAAGCGTTTCGGCAGTGAGCTTGATGGCCCAGGAGATTTGGTGGGAAAAGTCTGTTGACTCCACTAGTGCTACCCAGTTGGGTAAACATTTTACACTTGATTCTCCCTTTCGCCGGTAAATCGAGCCTGCTATAAACATTGGCGACACTACCGATGAATTGGCAGTTCAGGGAGACTATTCTGACAGTATGGAAGCCATTGCAGCCAGATGTCAGGCTTCGGAACAGCTCTCAACCTTTCTGGGCACAACAAGGAAGTCATTATGAAAATTTGACAGGCGTCAGATCCTTAAAGATTACCCTAGACCCAACGTGGATGCACCATTCACTCTACGCTTGGATTTTTACCTTCCTGGACTCATGGGCGGTCTAACCGGCCCCGACACCAAGTTGAGAGAGATTCAAGATAAAGTGCTTGACATTATGGGCCCTCTGGGCACTGCAACAACTAACCCTTAATAGACAAGCTTGATGCTCTATCTTCTATCATCCATTTCTCAAGATAGGACGGGACTGGCCTCATGGCAGTAATCAAAAGGTCAATTTAGTTGGCTGGTCACGCTTCAGCCACAATTTCACAGAAACTTAGGGTGGCAGTCCTCACCTTGGTAAGCAGGATTTTCCAGATACAGGCAAAGATCTCTTTGGCAAAGGTTTTGAGTCGCAACTTAAAGAGCCTGAAACAGCGAAAGCAATAAATGAAGCTAGGAAGAAAGTGGGGCAACAGCTTTTTCGGCCTGCCCCTCCACGTGGGGCCCGCCAAGGACATTGGCAAACCAGACGCCATCCTTTTCAACAACGTGGAAGGGACTTTCTCCCTCCCACGAGCCAAATCTCAATCAGCCAGTGAACAAGGGTAGGTCTCTTAGTCTCTTACCAATAAACTCTGCCCCAGCACAGGTAGCTGGACGCCTCAAATTTTTTCAGAACAATTGGGATCTTATTGAGAAACGGCAGTCGAAGTGTCTTTGAGGAGTGTCTTGGAAATTGACTTAAAGTATTGTTTTCGGGCGTTGGTCCTATTACAATCAAGAAGCAAACACGGTTTAAAAGAAAAAAGCAGACGCGCACCAAGATCTCACTTCAATCCTTCAACGTGCAAGATGCAGTGTCTATTGGCCAAGACGTGCACTTTTCCCCTGGAACTTTGCGATGGACCAGTTGCATCTTATTTTGCAAAAAGAAGATGACAAGCCCGTAACAGACATTGTTCAGGTAGAAGTAACAGAGGCACGTCAATTAAGAGAGAGGACTTGTCCATATATCGGATCAGTGCCTCTTGGTTTTCATGCACATGGAACAGCTTCAAGTGGACTTGATGAATTCAATGGCACTGCAAAAATTCAAACAAGACCTCATGATGAATGCATGCAAAGAGATGGTAAATAACAAGGAATTGGAAACCCCATGGATAGCTTGTTTTCCCTCCAAGGATACCAATGACAGAGAGGTATTTATTGTATGAAAGCGAGTTACCCTTTGCTTTTTCTAGTTGACGATGGTTCTTGTAAGTCCAAATTTTATCTATTCTCCCTCAATTAAGCTTATATTATGTGTAAAAAAGATTTGATTAAAATCTTTGCAATAACTTTAAAGGCACTGTTATTAGCATATACATATAAAGGTGGCTTCCATTAACATCTTTTTTTATAGTAGACACTGTAACATTTTCCGTACTTGATTTTCAGAAAACTATTGACAACATGCAAAAGAAAATCATGCGCTTTGTAAAAACGGGAGGATGCCAATATCTCCGTGACTACAGAATGGCACAAATCCTTAAAAAACTGCAGAGCTGAGAAAACGGGTAATGCAACGAAATAAGATGCTCACTCAAAAGAATGACTGCATTCCATTTCAGGTGAGATAATGCATTAAAATATGATTCTTCGAAGGGACGTAATTACCCGCAAAGTCAAACACGGGTGCGACTGAAAAGCAAGAGCGTAACGTTTGCGCCTGCAAAAAGACAGCGGATTGTTCCACCTAATTCACCATCATAGTTTCCCCGTGTTATTTCCCGCAAGCTAAATTACGTCAACTAGGCCCAACATATATTTCTACTAATAGGAAATTCAAAAGGACCCATCACCAGGAGAGACCATTTCAAATGGCAGACTGGTTGGATTTTTAACAAAGCATAAATTCAATGGTGTTGTTGCTGTTTACTCAAAGCCGCAGTTAATCCAGTTATGTGAACCATATGGTGTTCCCCATATCAGTTGCTTGAACAAGACAAGCCTTGCCCAGAGATTAGCATCAGCAAATAATAATTTATTACTTATATAGTGCACGAATCATAAACAGATGCTCTCGCGGGCTTTACAAAGGCATATTAGTGCCTGCTGCAGTGGACTCACATCAACATGCTGTTGTAAGTACAGAAATGGATGCAGCATCTGGAAGAGTTTGTTTAAAGTTGTCTTCAGTGTCTGTAGGGCAACCTTCCCAATCAGGTACACTGTTTATATGTATGCCAATACACTGCATAGCAAGAAGTATTTAAACTGATTCAAATCTTGTTTATGTCACATGAGTCATTTTCAAACTACGGTACTGTCTTGTCCACTACTGAATTAAAATATTTTCAATGTTATGTCCAAGTTTACCTGTGTGTAAATATGGACACAGTTTCCAATTTACATGTAAAAATTATTCATACTGATTCAAATCTTGCATATGTCTCATGAGTTATTTTCAAACTACTGTCTTGTACACCACTGAATTAACATATTTTCAATCTTTTGTCCAAGATTACCTGTGTGTTAATGCAAGGCACTTTCTTTTCAACATTGATTGATTTTTGCTAAACATTTATTTGTCATTATTTTTGTCATGATGTAAGATATATTTGATTTTTAGTTTGCAGATGAGTGTTTTAATACGAATTTGATCCACCTCAGTGACCAATAATTGGTCACTTACAATTGAAGGGCTGGGAGCATAATGGACCTATGTCGAATTTCAGCCCGTTTTTCGATTTTGCTTGGATTTGTCGGAATTTTTGCATGTGAACTTCAATTAAATTGAAAAACGTTGTCCAATGTTTTTTTTCCTTTTTTTCCGCCGATTTGTGTTTCGTAATGGGAATTGTTACCATATTCTAAAGAAAAATCGATAACATTATAGTCAATATGGATGACCAAAAGGACAATGCATTGAGTATTAATATTTGGATTAAATATAAACTTGTGGTTTTTGAACCACGGCACAGGAAAGTGGACTTTCTTGCGGGAGAAACGAAAAGAATTCTGTTACGCTTTTAATTGATTCTGTTACAAACTACTACGTGCGTGACAGGAACGTAACAAACGTACAACAGATACAATACGTGATCAAAATGTCCGCACATTTCTCGGCCACAGTTCTTACTACTAAAAAGTCATTTTTATATGTTTGCTGGCAATGCATTACCTTTGGCAGCACATAACTGCTTTGTTTCTCATTTGATCGCCATGTTGAAATGCTTTCCTAAATGAGTAAATCTATTTTCGAACAGTTCTCACCCGTAACGTAAAAATAATTTAAAATTCAATTAGTTTCTTTATTGCAACATGGGTGAGAACTGTTGCCAAAGTACTAAGACGCACTTTTGCTGTGATCAAAAGGAGTAGAATAGAAGGGCAACAAATCGGTTTTTCATTGAGAGAAAACTTTATATCGAAACAAGCCATTTCCTTCCCTGCAACACCATTTGAATAAGCGAGAACTGAGGGCGAGTACTATTACGAATTGAAAGAAAACAAGTTCTATGTCACGCACTGCGTGACTTAAGGCTTTGCTGGCTTTCAAGAGAGCGGTCTTTGTATGAAGTGCAGTTATTTCCCTAACGGTTAAGTAAAAAGTTACAACCATGTTAATGAAATAATGTGACGGTGTTGCTTGAAGTTCCTTATGCTACTAGTTGGTTCTATCGCCTTGAAGGGAAAACACAAAATTGGAACTAGGATTTTTGTGAAATCACGCTAAAGCTATTTGCGCCACGCTTAACCTACAGCTAAAAAGAGTAACTTTCTTGACTTTGTTAATGCACAAAGCAAAAATATGCACCACACCACTTGGCTGACCGCAAGCCGTAACTTACATTACAATGTTTCCACTTCCCAAATACGCACAGTCACTTTACAACAAGAACGCACAGTCCGAGTCCTCTTAACCGACGAGTAAGACGTGGACAACATCTCTAACAACATTACCCTTCCAAGCACGTTCACTGGTAAACAAGCAAACCACCACATCCCCCCCCCCCCCCCAAACTCAATGTTGTTTTCTGGGTCACGAACAGTCTCCCAGCAAGCATCACCTTCCAAATCAGCAATTCATAGGGGGGAGGGGGGAGGGAGAAGTAACTGTGGTAGAATTACGAGAGAAAAAGTAAGTGAGTGGTTGTTTCATCTGTTTACGGTTGTCATTGCATAGGGGGAGGGGGTGGGAGAGAGAAGTAAAGTTCTGTGGTAGAATTAACAAGAGAGAAATAGTAAGCAAGTGGTTTTTCGCTATTTGTGTTTGGTTTCCTCAAGGAGTTTTGTGCACGATTGTAAAACCGCGATATGTTTTTAAAACCTGGGAGAGCAAAAATTCGCACAAATCCGAGCAAAATCGAAAACCAGGCTAAAATTGGACATAAGTCAGTTATGCTCTCAGTCCTTCAATTATTGTAACTTATTGAATTAAAAGCAAGACTCCTATGCAACTTAGGAGGTGTAAATCATAAAAAAGTAAATTACTTGAACCCTATATACACTCTATATGTTTATCTGTCTCCGTTATAGGAAAATCTGGTCGGGTGATGACGTGAGCGCTGACAACTCGTACAAGGTTTCTTTCAGGCCCAATTTTAGTGAGCGCCGTAATAGAAAACGTAAGAGCACAACTAAATTAAGGCATGATCACAGGTTAATAATAAAATAACACTCTTTACAAATTAAAGGCATCTTTAGAGTAAAAAATGCCATTTGTTTACTTAACAGCAAACGCCACCAAAACCCACTTTCTACAGAGCAATGTGTAATAATGATGGAACTCCTGAGGGCTTTCAACAATCTCTGCTCAACATTGTGGACCATTATCAGGTAAATGATGAACACTTAATAGTTGTGTAAATTACAATACACATCAAATTGTTAAAATTTATATTTCTGTTCAATGCATTATTGCATAAGTAAATAGGGAAGGGTACCCCCCCTCAAAAGGAAAATGGATCCTTGTCACCTTCATCCTTGTCACATGACATCTTAACATGTCCGTACTAAATTATAATTATTTCATTTCCATGTCTCATGTGATCACTCAAAAGATTTGAAGTGAAAATCAGTTACAGTCTGTGTTTTATATGTTTACCTTAGGGAAAACATGACCAATGTCACCATGATTCCCAGTGCAAAGACGAAGATTACATTTGTACCAAAAAGATAATTACAGACCCTAAAGCAGTCCAAGCCTACAGAGCTGCAGCGATGAAGACCGCCATCTACAAAAACCCTTATGATTATCTCTTGGTCTGCATACAATTTTGTGTTCTGTACATGACAAACTTATGGATGTCTGAGCTAGGGAGGCCGTGGAAGGCAGTTGACCCTGCAAGCACTTCTTTAGCTATTAATTTATGCATGACAATTTCACTTTCTTTTTCGTCACTCCCCACAGTGCCATGACACCTTCTACATTGAGTCATTTCATGTGGTCATCCTCGTTTATGCTGCGAAAAGAATTCACTTTGGTGACCGGACAAGCGAGATGAGGGTTCAACTTGCTGTGCTCGACTGGGTAAGTTGGTGTAAAATGGGGGAGGGAGGGGCAACCGTAACAAGTGGATTGCAGATTTTGTTAAATTTATCTTTGATTATAGAACGAGAATGTTGGCCAAGAAGTACACTCGATGATGTTTAATCAACAATCACGGCACCCTGGGAGAATGGCCCCCACTAGAGTGCTGCGACCGAAGACCTTTGAGTTCAGGCAGGCCATGTGGAGTACATTGTACCAGCGGAATAAAATCTCTTCTTGTCCTTTGCCACTCCGAACAGGTGTGCTTCTCTTTCACTTGTTTGTTGTGATGTTTACAGTAGTGCCTGGCAGGAATACAACAGCCTACAACCTAAATAAGTACCTGATCGGCAATGTTCACTACACTATCGTGGGAGGAAGCTTTTCACAGTTTCAAAAATGGCCAGTACTTCTCCACCCTTGACGCAAAAAGTGGTTACTGGACTAAAAAACTTTTTTTTCTGGACTGAAAAACTTGATGAACAGAGTCAACTTCTCACTGCATTTGACACACCTTTTAAGAAATACTACTTTGTGTGCTTACGCTTTGGGCTCTCAGCGTCATCTTAAATCTTCTGTAAAGAAATGGATCAGGTTCTTTCTGGTGTCCCTGGCACATTTCCCTGTGCAGATGATGTTAAAGTACAAGGGTCCACCGAAGAACGTCACGACATTTGATTTGACAGTTGAGCGAGCATGCAAAGCAGGGCTGAAATTTAACCCAAATAAGTGCTGCATCAAGAAACAGGAATTTGAGTACTTTGGACGTATCATCACTCTACAGGGCATGAAACTGTGTCTAAAGAAAGTCAAGAGCAGTGCAATGCTTGCTGCTCCTCAAGATAGGCAAGAGCTATAATGCCTCCTTGGTACAGTGAATTTCATGTCAACATTTATCCCAAACCTAACCAAGAAAACACATCTGATGCAAAGCCTGCTAAAACGTGACATGCATTTCTTATGGAGGAGTGCTACGCAAAAGAAACTAGACACCATCAAGAATGAGATTGCTAATGCTGTTCAGATTACTCGCTATGAACCCAGCAAGTCAGCCGTTATTGAAACCAATGCATCTCTGAAAGACCTTGGTGCCATTCTTATCCAAGACGGCAAACCTATACGCTTTCTCAGTAAGGCACTTACTCCTGCTGAAGCTACTTACTCCAACATAGAACGGGAACTGTTGGCAGGCCTGTTTGCCTTCAAGAAACTGCACACATACACTTTTGGCTGGAAAACCACTGTACAAACTGATCACAAACCCCTACAGAACATCCTTCTGAAACCAATAAGCCTCGCTCCAGGCAGATTCCAGTGGATGTTGCTACGTCTCTCCAAATATGACATCCAAGTGGTGTACATTGGATCCAAGAGTGTGCTCCTTGCTGATACCCTCTCTCGTCTTGTTGAACAAGGCAGCGCCAGAAAAATCCCTGGTTTAGACGTCAGCATTGTACAAGTCCTGAAGGTGGAACCAACCCGACTGGAATCCCTACAAGAGGATATAAAAGCCGACCCCACTTTGGCTGAACTTACAGATGTAAACCTCACTGGTTGGCCCAATAGCATGCACGATATACCAGAGCATCTGCATCCATGCTGGCGTTTCCATGATGAACTGACAATTCGTGAGGGACTCATAATGAAAGGCAACAGAGTTGTTATTCCTACAAGTATGAGACCTGCAACTCTCATTTGCCTACATGACGCACACCAAGGTCTCACTTCAATGCTTCAACGTGCAAGACGCAGTGTTTATTGGCCAAACCTACAGGATGACATCACAGACATGGTTCACAAGTGTGATGAATGCCAAAGGCATGGCAACAAGAAGCCCAGACCTCCAGAGACAGATCTCAGCAACACGTCCAATGGAAATCCTGGGCATGAATTTGGTTGTTTTTCGAGCTAAACCTGCCTTAGTGACAGTTGATTACTTCTCTGGCTATCTCATTTATGACATTCTTGAGAGAGAGACAACTGAAGCTGTCACAAAAGTGTTGAACAATATCTACAGGAAGTTTGGACTACCTGAGAAGATTATTTCTGACAATGGCCCACGCTTTAGATCTAACAACTTCTGACGCTTTTGTGACCAGCTTGATATTGGGCACTTAACATCCAGCCCATACTACCATCAAAACAATTGGAGACCAGAAAGGGCAGTTGCTACAATGGAACAGATCCTGAAAAAGAGTGCCAGTGACATCGACATCACCAAAGCTCTCACAACTTACCTTGACAATCCTGTGAGTGGCACTCTACCATCATCTGCTGAACTGCTCCATAATAGGCGAATCAATACCCGTCTCAGCATGGCTGACACCAGCGCTTCTAAATGATCAACAGAAGACCCACCTTAGGGACAAGCACTCCGGACATCTTAAGTCACTGGTTTACTGACGACAATTCAAATGGGTGGAAACCAGGATACGTTGAGTCCAAAGATATCACACCAGACTCATATATGATCACCAATGACGAGAACAATAGAAGGCTCCGATGTAACAAACATGACATCGAGCCACGCTACATCACTATCACACAGCAGCGACCCAAGCCACAGGTACCTGTAAGATACCCGGCTCAACTGTCAGATGATAATGCAGCCTCAGCAATTCCTAAAGTACAAGGACCAGTACGCCCATCAGCAGATACACCGACTACTTTGGCAAAATCACCACCTGCCAGTACCAACCAGAATGCAGCAATGCCAAAGAAAAATCCTGATGTTGAAAAGATCAGAACACCAGCAGACCTAACACCAATGCTAACCAGATCACGCTCTGGGCGTCTAATTAAGCCAACCAGGAATCCAGACTTTGTATATAATCCTGTTTAACTTTACCAGACATTTGTGGACTGTTTAAGACCACAAAAACTTTTACGGTTCAGTTTCATATGAATACTTTTGACATTTTGGTTCTAAAACCATCTTAACAGGGGACATGTTACATTATGCTATTAACGTTTCGTTACATTTCATGACTTTTAGATGATGTCAACTTTAGAGTCTTGTACCTCGTGCTTTTCACAGCAGCCACGTTTGTTTTCTTAAGCTTTAAGTCGAGCTAGTCATCTAAATAAAGTAACTACGGAAATACAACAGAACCAAATACATCTTCATCAATTATTAAAGAGATCATTTAGGTGTGCAACAGGAATAATGTATTGAGAGTATAGGGACTCTTATATAGTTTCTCCTTTGATAAATGCCTCGCTAGGACAGATGATCTAGTTATCTCAGACAGCCATTACCATATATTAATCTTTTTCTTAACATAACTGCCAGAAATTTACTATAATTTACTCTCAAGTTATACGCCGTAAGGTTCTATAATTCATTGGTCACTGGGATATTTTGCGGGTCTTTTTTTAATGCGCCCTATCTAAAATGAAAGTGATAGTCGATGTCATTCCTCTAAACTTGGAAAAATAGGAAAAATCCTGCGATATGCGTATTAGCTACCCGTGGTTATCCACGTTAGCCACCAGAAATTTTTTGTAATAAACAATAAAGGAGCAATTATTCTTAAACATGCTGCGTCCGGTTAACATACCATCATGAGTCATCACTGTTGTCCTCTAAAATAACACGCTCTTCACGACATTCATGAGGATGGTTTGTCTGGGAAAGATGCAAGTCGGATCAGCAGAATGAGCGTTTCCTTGTCGTACGGAAAGGCGGAGATAATAACCTTGGCTAGTGAGGGTCGTAATTTATTCCTAACCAGTCAGGGAAACTGGAAAGTCAACTGTTGTGAGAGAAATCATAAGCAATCTTCAGGCTGTTAGAAAAAAGGTTTCTGTGGCATGCTCCAGTGGCATAGCATGCACGGTGTATGATCCTGGAGTCATGTCCACCGTGCATTCTTACTACTGACTAGCAATTGAAGACCTTTCATGGAATCAGCTTGTGGAACGATCAACAAAAAACAGTGTTAATATTCAAAGTAAGTAAATGCAACGTATTGATTTGGGACGAGGCCAGCATGTCAAGTCAGCGTATGCTCAAACTGGTGAATGCAGTACACCACTGTCTGAGCGACACATTGTAATCGTCCTTTTGGTTTTTACCATGCACCAATATTCCAGACCGCTAAACCCCACTGCTATGAAGTGACTGATGTCCTTCAACAAAACAACCTTGAATTTCTCACTGCACTGAAAGATATCAGAGTTGGGAAATGCAGGAAAAACACCCTGGAATATCTTAGATCTCTTTTCAGACCCCTCAAGACACCTCAAGACGAAATTACTTACATCTACTTTGAAAGGTTACCAGTAGCATTGCATAATCGACTGGCCTAACAGAATCTCCCTCTCCCAGAGTTCACCTTTGAGGCTGAACACACGAATCAAACGAGAGGAATGAATTGGCCAGGTTCTTCAGTGCTACATTTAAGGCCAGGCTGCCCGGTCATGCTAGTGTGGAATTTGAATGAGGAATTGAGAAACGGCAGTTGAGGTGTCTTTGAGGAGTGTCTTGGAGATTGGCTTAAAGTATTGTTTTCGGGCGTTGGTCCTATTACAATCGAGAAGCAAACATGGTTTAAAAGAGACAAGCAGATGCACACCAAGGTCTCACTTCAATGCTTCAACGTGCAAGCCACAGTGTCTATTTGCCAAGACGTGCACTTTTCCCCTGGAACTTTGTGATGGACCAGTTGCATCTTATTTTGCAAAGAGAAGATGGCAAGCCCGTAACAGAAATTGTTCAAGTGTATGATGCACTGCTAAAGCCTGATTCGGAACTTTCGAGCCCTGCAGCCACTCTTAACGCTACGGATATCCTTGCATCAATGAAAATTGCAAAGCCCTTAAATGAGTTTGCTAAGGACAAAAACAATTGCATCCTGGTTTCAGAAGATTACAAGAGAAGGCAGCAGCTTTCGTCCAACTGGTATGGTTTCATTTTCATGAAATGTTTAAGGACTACGCAATTGAAAATTCAGACGACATCATTGTAAACATTTCGCATGCAGGTTTTACTGGCTGCACTGCTAAACTTCACACGTTCTTTAATTTACCACTCTTTCAACAATATATCAAAGGCCTTTTTAACAGCACACAAGTAAGCTGCCTACAAATGTTAAAAGCCATAGACATCGGAGCGATGTTCAAAAAGCTTATTGGCCAGTTAGCTCATACCATCACCCGCTTAAACGAAGAAGAACATCAAGAGCCAGATCTGACGTGTCTGAAATGACTGGTCATGGAAAGGCTAAAGTCAGGCACGTTGGAGGATGGGCAAGTAGAACGATCCTTGAAGCTGTTTAGAGAGAGAGGACTTGTCCGGATCAGTGTTTCTCGGTTTTCATGCACATGGAACAGCTTCAAGTGGACTTGATGCATTCAATGGCACTGCAAAAATTCAAACAAGAACTCATGATGAATGCATGCGAAGAGATGGTAAATAACAAGGAATTGGAAACCCCATGGATAACTTGTTTTCCCTCCAAGGATGCCAATGACAGAAAGGTATTTATTGTATGAAAGCGAGTTACCCCTTGCTTTTTCTAGTTGACGATGCTTCTTGTAAGTCCAAATTTTTCCTATTGTCCGTCAATTAATCTTATATTATGTGTAAAAAAGATTTGATTAAAATCTATGCAATAACTTTAAAGACACCGTTGTTAGCATATTCACATAAAGGTGGCTTCCATTAACATCTTTTTTAATAGTAGACACTGTAACATTTTCCGTACTTGATTTCCAGGAAACTATTGACAACATGCAAAAGAAAATCATGCGCTATGTAAAAATGGGATGCCAATATCTCCGTGACTACAGAGTGGCACAAATCCTTAAAAAACTGCAGAGCTGAGAAAACGGGTAATGCAATGAGATAAGACGCTCACTCAAAAGAATGACCGAATTCCATTTCAGGTGAGATAATGCATTAAAACATGATTCTTCAAAGGGACGTAATTACCCGCAAAGTCAAACACGGGTGCGACAGAAAATCAAGAGCGTAACATTTGCGCCTGCAAAAAGACAGCGGATTGTTCCACCTAATTCACCATCATAGTTTCCCCACGTTATTTCCCGCAAGCTAAAAATTAAATATATTTACATCAACTAGGCCCAACATATATTTCTACTGATAGGAAATTCAAAAGGACCCATTACCAGGAAAGACCATTTCAAATGGCAGACTGGTTGGATTTTTAACAAAGCATAAATTCAATGGTGTTGTTGCTGTTTACTCAAAGCCGCAGTTAATCCAATTATGTGAACCATATGGTGTTCCCCATATCAGTTGCTTGAACAAGACAAGCCTTGCCCAGAGATTAGCATCAGCAAATAATAATTTATTACTTATATAGTGCAGAATCATAAACAGATGCTCTCGCGCGCCTTACAAAGGCATATTAGTGCCTGCTGCAGTGGACTCACATCAACATGCTGTTGTAAGTACAGAAATGGATGCAGCACCTGGAAGAGTTTGTTTAAGGTTGTCTTCAGTGTCTGTAGGACAACCTTCCCAATCAGGTACACTGTTTATATGTACGCCAATACACTGTACATCATGAAGTATTTAAACTGATTCAAATCTTGCATATGTCACATGAGTCATTTTCAAACTACAGTACTGTCTTGTCCACTACTGAATTAAAATATTTTCAATGTTATGTCCAAGTTTACCTGTGTGTAAATATGGACACAGTTTCCAATTTACATGTAAAAAGTATCCATACTGATTCACATCTTGCATATGCCTCATGAGTTATTTTCAAACTACTGTCTTGTACACTACCGACTTAAAATATTTTCAATGTTTTGTCCAAGATTACCTGTGTGTTAATGCAAGGCACTTTCTTTTCAACATTAATTGGTTCTTGCTAAACATTTATTTGTCATTATTTTTGTCATGATGTAAGATATATTTGATTTTTAGTTTGCAGATGAGTGTTTTAATATGAATTTTATCCACCTCAGTGACCAATAACTGGTCACTTACAATTGAAGGGCTGGGAGCATAACGGACCTTTGTCGAATTTCAGCCCGTTTTTCGATTTTGCTTGGATTTGTCCGAATTTTTGCACGTGGACTTCGATTCGATTGAAAAACCTTGTCCAGTGTTTTTTTCCCTTTTTTCCGCCGATTTGTGTTTCGTATTGGGAATTGTTACCATATTCTAAAGAAAAATCGATAACATTATAGTCAATATGGATGACCAAAAGGACAATGCATTGAGTATAAATATTTGTATTAAATATAAACTTGTGGTTTTCGAACCACGGCACACGAAAGTGGTCTTTCTCGCGAGAGAAACGAAAAGAATTCTGTTACGCTTTTAATTGATTCTGTTACAAACTACTACGTGCGTGACAGGAATGTAAGAAATGCACAAGAGATACAATACATCATCAAAATGTCCGCACATTTCTCGGCCACAGTTCTCACCACTAAAAAGTCATTATTATATGTTTGCTGGCAATGTATTACCTTTGGCAGCACATAAATGCTTTGTTTTTCATTTGCTCGCCATGTTGAAATGCTTTCCTAAATGTGTTTCACAGAGAAAATCTATTTTCGAACAGTTCTCACCCCATTACGTAAAAATAATTCAAAATTCAATTATTGCGAGGATCTGAAAGCAAGCAAGATACATGTCGAATATATCTGCAGCATGAGGAAAATGGAAGCAAGAAGAGGCTCTTAGCAACCATCCTAAAGATTAAGGGGAGAGGTAAGCTACATTATCTTGTTATAAAAGAAATGTCAGTCCTTTGGTGTCAAATTTTTTTCTTTTCTTTTTATCTATTTGATTTTTTTGAGTGTACCGAAGTGCTCCAATGGCTAAGACATTCCATGTTCGGTACATTTCAGATGCCAAAACGAGGAGAGGACGAGTTAAATTAGAAAGCTTTATCAATTACGGTTTATATTAATTGAAATCGTCTGTCTTTTAATTTATGCGATGAAAAACTCAGTAGTGTTTTGAAATGTTTAGTATAAAGTTTGACAGAGTGACCTCGGACCATCTGAGAATCAGGCTCTATTCTCTGCAAAATAATTAGACTGAACTCACACCAAAACACACAAAAGGCGAATTTCCACATTACTTATGTTTTTGGAACTGAATAAACTTTATTTAATATTCACAGACCACAACATTCTCTGCCTCTCCCCCAAGACTGCTCTTTGAAAGGCCGGCTGACGCAACGCGTGTGAGAGATCATACTCTTCGGGCAATCGGGCTTTGCACACAACTGCTTGCAATTGAACTCGTGGCGGTATAAATGCACTATCATTGTTATATTGATAGCATAGCTTTTTTGTTATTTGAATGGATATTTAGAACAACTGCAGCATCACAGATTTTTGCACTTGTTATTTTGCAGATTACATGACTGCTCATCGCATCGAAAATGGCAAGGAGCAGCTAACTCCCATCGAGGCTAACCAGATCATTTACACACGAAACTGAAGTGGCGTGCAACTAAGAGATCTATCTCCTGTTCAGCATAAATATATATTAAGGAACATTTTCTTTGTCGTATTTAATCTTTCGAGGATACGTTGAGCAAATTATAAGTATATTAGTAAGTTTGCTTCAATTAGTGCAATGAATGTATATATTTTATAATTAGTTTGACACATGCAAGAAAATAAGAAATTATCGCCGCAAATTTGTTAATTTTTCGAGATTGTGTATGTATAATTTAACACTGTATGGATACAGTAAAGAAAAATAATTTTATTCTATCAGTTTTATTCGATGAATCTATCAATAAAACATTTAATCATTATTTCTATGTGTTTATATGCGTTGTACGGCCGTATTCAGGATGGAATAAGACCGGATATATTTTTTCTGATTACATCACAGATTATTTACGTTGTCTAGCTAATGCCAGGCTCGTGTCATGCTCGTTTTCTTGGTGTTTAAGACTTTTGTGTCCTGCTGGTGTCTTGCTAATTCCTGCTCTTTTTAGGTTAGGTGTCTCGTTCTAGTTAGGTTCTTTATTGCTGTGTCCCATTCTGCTCGTGTTCAGTCAATGTTAGGCCCATGTCAGGTTGAAATGTCTGGCCGAATTCATGCTCCCGTGTGGTCAGACATTTTCATGCAGGATGTCCTCCTCACATGGTGGTCCGCGTAAAGTGATGGCGACAAAATGACCAAAAGTGTGATGCAGGTGCAAAGTTATTGTCTTAATGGAAATAATGTGATTGAATTTGTTAAGCCTGGTGAATAAGCAAATAACACAGGCATGATTGACTGACTTATTCCCTGCTACTCCTAGTGGAGCATAGGTCCATAGAAACTGCAGCCCACCATCTCGATCTGTTTTGGGCCAGCATTTCAAGCTCCCTCTCATCGTCTACTGTTCTCGTCCAGCTGTTCATGGGGCGACCTTAACTTCTCTTGGCCTGTGGGTTCCATCTCAGTGCATGCCTGGTGATATTGCTTGTTGGTTTTCTGAGCGTGTGCCCTATCCAACCCTACTTGTGCCTTCTTATCTGGGTGTTGATTCTCTCCTGTTCAGCTCTTACCCACAGTTCTTCGTTCCTTATGGCCTCTGGTTAGTGTATGCCCATGATGAACCTCAGGCATCTGTTGACAAAGGCCTGCAGTTTTCTGAAGGTTTCTTTGGTTGCCCTCCATGTCTCTGAACCATACAAGTGGACAGACTTTACGTTGGTGTTGAATTTCCTTAACTAGGTCTTTCTGGATATGACCTCTGATCTCCATACAAAAAATCCAAGTGTTGCTATCAGGAATCGAACCTAACATCTTCCGATTACTAGTTTAGATGCTCTACCACTGAGCCACAGCAGACTCGTGGGAGCTAAGGAGCACTCAATTTTTTTCGAAGTATGCCTGTGTTATTTACTGATAAATACCTTATTGTCTTACTTACTAAATCTACTCCTTTACTGACGTTCTTGTTGCATCTTAAACTCCCCCAATCGGTCTGTATTGAGTGACAGGAGGTGGTAGCTTTGTTTAACCAATTTGCTCAGCCCTCCCAGTTGTTTTACCCTTGCTATGGGCCTGACACTTCCAAGTAATACCTACAGTCAACTCTTTCATAGCGACCACTTCTCGTAAGCGACCACCTAGTAAACAACTGTTTTGTTTCTCAGTTAAATACTGTTTTAAGAGCTCTCTCATAAGCGACCACCACTCAAATTTCTTAACGGACCACGACCACTTTTTAGGCCAGAAATTACAGATATTCTTTTGTTTTCTGTTTCCGGTAAGCGACCACCCAACATAATCACATATGAGGAAGGGCTGGATCGTGGTCTTCCGATTTTACGCCTTCCAGTAAAGTCGCCAATGAGTGGTTTGCTAAGTGCAAGTCGAAACTCAAGATGGCTCATGACTTTCTCTGCTCCTGATACAGACTCTTCGTAAATAATGTAAGCATTTATTATAGATGTATCAAGAAAAAACCAGTAAAGATATTTCCACCATTTCACAGACTTAACAGTTACATTGAAATAATTTCGCGCTTGATCATGAGAGTCCACACCGCCCACTCTCTCAAATACGCCAAAAGGCGTATTTGGTACCACGCGGACAGTCACGCAATACGCCAAAAGGCGTATTTGGTAACCAAAGAGTTAAATTTCTTGAAGTCCTGAGAATGTCAGTATCAAATGACTTTTTAGCTGAACTGATTACACTTTTTCCTTCATCAATTTACCTACTTCGCCAATTTATCAATGTTGATAGAGATTCATTCACAAAATACGTTGTCTGCCCGAAATGCACAAGACTGTATCACTATGATTCATGCCTGACACTAGACAATAATAGGACAGTGGCTAAGAGGTGCTCGAACTTGGTCACGGTAAGCGGGAAAAGGCAACCTTGTAATGCACAGTTAGTGAGGAGAGTCCAGTTAAAAGATGGCAAGGAGCAATTCTACCCTATCCATTACTACTGCTGTAATGGTATCATCGATGAAATAGAAAGGCTTCTCCAACAAGAAGGGATACCGAATAGTTGTGAGGAGTGGCGGAATCAGCTACAAAATGAAGAAACATTATCGGACGTTTATGATGGCCAGATTTGGAAAGACCTCCAAAGTTATAACGGGAAAGAATTTTTGAGTGCACCTGGAAATTATGGGTTAATGTTGAACTTTGACTTTTTTCAACCCACAAAACACAGTAAAGACTATTCTGTAGGGGTCCTTTACCTTGTCCTTTTAAACTTGCCAAGACATTTACGTTTTAAGTGGGAAAACGTTATTGTTGTAGGAATTGTCCCCTCCATGGATAGGAGTTTGCCATGAACTATTCAGGGTCAAGTGTAAGTGGCATGCGCAACATGTCTACTGTCACTCCTGTCACAGGGATTGACTGGTCTGTTCTCACAGACGTCGCTTTAAGTATTTTGACGTGGAAAAAAAGTATCACAGTATCAGAGTATGGGTTAGAGTATCGGTTACAGGCTATCGGTCATCGGTCTTGTTCGGCCATCAGAGTATCGGTTACAGGCTATGGAAAATGATGACCTTGACGCATTACTTATTGTGTACAAGCGTTTGTACCCAGACAAGCAAATTACCAGGATGGATTTGTCAGAAACCATCAAGGGCTACTCTACGGTAAAAATTGGTAATCAGCGTTTTAGTTAAAAAATGGAGTGCTGCTCTCTTCGTTCTTCAAGAATTTATGCATCTTGGACAGCAAAAGAAGGGGATTTAAATCTCACCGACCTAGCCTTTCGGGCGGGTTGTGTTCTATGCTATTTTTCGCATTCAATTAAGTTGGGCGGCAAGTTCGTGCAGCATGTTTTTGCCCGCATTTAGTGGCACAAGGCTGATGAAAACCCTGACTGCTTTGATAACCCAACTAAAACCTGGAAACTAAATGACCACGTACCTAATGGACCTTCACGTTTTCTGCCTGTACAAAGGATTCATTGTAGGTACGCTGCAGCAGAAACTGAAGTAGATAGAGAAAAAAAATGGTCTCTGTGGCGCTGGATAGCATTCAATCCCAAATGTAATTTCTCCTTATGTACATTACTCATTGGCAGTCTGTAAAATGTTTTATTTTGTCCATCAAGCAACAAGGAGCTCAAAAGAACTCCTCCATGTCTTATTGCAAGTGGCATTTAAAAAGGGTGTTTTTAAGAATAGAGAAAAATGTAGTTGCTTTCTATCAAACTTACGAAAGAAGGGGACCGTTTTATATTATCATTATCATTATCATCATCATTATCATTATCATTATCATTATCATGTTGTTGTTGTTGTTATTGTTAAAAATAATTATTATAAGTGGCTGGTCTTGTGTTACAGGGAGAACCACACAAAAATAAGTGGTTGGCACCCAGCGACCAAAATATTCCCTTTATTATGTTTTGATATTCATTTGAATCATCTAACTGGAGCAGTTTCTTTAACATACTACAGTTCCAAAAGCTTAATTTGCCAAATTTCCAAACCACCCTTCAAACATGTTTTGTGTTTACGTTTCCCAAGCAACCTATAAAAATGTTACATAAACAGTCTGGAGCAGAAATTTGTGATCTGCAACTTCCAGCTAAGCTGCTTTGTCACCTTTAAGTTTATAGAGTACATTCTCCACAAGCAGCCTGCCTGATATAGCAAAATTAATTTTAATTAAATCGCACAAGGATCTTGAATACAGATGGACCTGATGACCACAGAACACTGCAATAATAATAATAATAATAATAATAATAATAATAATAATAATAATAATAATAATAATAATAATTGTATTTTTGTCAATTAAACAGTACTCAGAGGTTTTGTATTCAATTGCAATAAAAAATTATTACATTTATTTACTGAGTAGCACCACAAAATTACTGAGTGAGAAGATGTGCCATGTCATCACTTCCTGTTAACTGATGCGCCATCAGGAAAGCACCTTATTACTCTAATGGGCTATTCTTAAAGGTTAAATGCAGCTGACTTCTTCTTTATTCTTTTAACCAAAATTTACCTCCTGTCAGGGACAAATTTAGCACCGTAACGTGCATGTTTCCCAAGCAACTTTATCAGTCTGCTACAAATCATGTTGTGAGGAGTAGCACCGGGTATAAAGGTTTTCCCCAGGTATTTAAAAGATGGACAGTAATATTTTAATTCACTTTATTGATACATAATTTTTATTTCAAAATAAATTTGATTGACAATTAAAAAATACTTTATGGTTAATATCAGGATTAAATTGTATTAATGATATTTTTCAGTATCAATTCAATTGACTTTATACAAGATAAATCATGGCGGCAGATAATGTTCATTTTGCAGAAAAAATGTATGAGAAAAATTATCTTCAATCTGTTATGATCAGATTGTGTATTTCCTATTTCTGATGGGAGGTTTCAACAAGAAATGCAATTATGAACAGGTTGATTATCATAGTCCGTGCCTACTGTATGTCACTTGGGGCACTCGCTTCTGATATCAAAGCAAGCTGGCATTAAGAGCACTGGTCTCATTCGTTTTTTTGCCCCAGTGTCCAATAGGCCCATATTGTTAAATACTTGTAAAGAAAAAATAAAAAAAAAATGTATGTCGAGAAAGAGTCTTGTTGCCAATCTTTCCTTTTACAATCTACTGTATGTTGCTGTTCCAGTCTGTTTTGATCAGACTTTTGTTGAATTTACTGCTTGGTTTCTTTGACAGATGCTAAGACCAGGCTGATTATTTAAGTTTATGCCCACTGTTTACTGTTATTCAACATGGGGCAGCCCTTATAATATCACAGCAAGCTGGTTCAATGCAAACAAATAAAATTAATGCTATCTATTAGGAGCAACAGTTTTGAATTTAAACTGCTATTATAAGCAATTTTTCCTTTTACAATCTACAGTATGTTGCCGTTCCAGTCTGTTTTGATCAGACTTTTGTTGAATTTACTGCTTGGTTTCAATGACAGATGCTAAGAACAGGCTGATTATTTAAGTTTATGCCCACTGTTTACTGTTTATTCAACATGGGGCAGCCCTTACAATATCACAGCAAGCTGGTACAATGCATCGGCCCTTTCCTTGTTTTTCAAACCAAACAAATAAAATTAATGCTATCTATTAGGAGCAACAGTTTTGAATTTAAGCTGTTAAGCAATTTTTCCTTTTACAATCTATGTTGCTGTTCCAGCCTGTTTTTGATCATAAGCACTGGCCCTTCCTTTGGTTTTCAAACTAAACTTGCACAAGCTTAATGTGTTTGGCTTCTCTGACCTGCATAGAACTTAGTCCAAAACCCATTTTTAAACAGTGTCAAACAGGGTCTTTAAAGCAGGGGAAATTTTTCCCTTCCTAGCAGCCTCTTTCACCAGCTTCATTGTGCTGCTCATGCAAAGTGGACATTTGTCATCACCAGAATTTGACTTTAGCAGTCCACAGTGGCAGTGCAATACATTTTTCTCTGCTACCTTCTTAGGGATGTACGAGTCACAAGCTTTCTTCTTTTTTTTCTGGGCGGTAGGTAAATCGCATCCTTTCTTTAGCCCATCAAAATGGAAATGAGGTAACAAAAATAGAATATTAATATTGACAATGATACTCTGTGATTTCAAAATAGGTGTAATAAAGTGGTAATTGAACTTTGTGTCGCGCAATTTTGGTCTGAAATCATACTTGTGATTTCAAATCAAACTCGCGCTATCGTGAGTTTGATTTTGAAATCACGCGTATGATTTCAGACCAAACTGCACTCCACTCAGTTCAATTACCATTATAAATAAATATAAATATTCTGGTTTCCAGGTTCCAGTTCAGGTCTCTGCGCAGCCAATATGGCGGGAGAAAAATATGCGGACAAAAATGTAGTAAATGTGGTCGAAATCAAGGAACAGAATCTCCGGTGTGTGGTATTTTGTGATGGTTTGCAAGAAGTATCACTGGGGGAAGAGGTTGAGGGGGACGGGGGTGGCAGAGGATGCAAAATTCAAAAAGTTAACCCGTAAAGGAAAAAAAAAATTAAAAACATCATAGGTTACATCCACATCAATTGAGATTCCTTGCTGTGTGAAAGGAGCTAGATCTTATTGTATACAATCAATCTCTGGGAACAACTTACCCATCCTCGAATGGCCATGATCTGTTCCATTTTGTAAAGGTATTCCAACCGATTATAGTATTCCCCTGCGAGGCATGCGTACATAATTTGCTGCTTTTCCATACCAGCTCTTTCCCGATCGTCTTCAACATTGGCAAGAAGCTCTTTACAGACTGTTTTCCTTCGATACATGAGGCGTTGCTTTTGTTTCCTTTTTTTCCTATCCAAACACATTCCCTTTGTCCCTTCCACGGTGTTTTCTTATCCTCTTTGGCATCTTGGTGGGTGGACAGCACAAATAAACCGAGTAAAGACAGTGAATCGCTTTATTACCCAAAACAAAATTTTCGCGCACTTTCCTTCCCTCCAATGTTATTAAAATCGCTGATACAGTCTACAGTGTGCTCAGTTACGTACCAGCGGTCTCTGTTCGAATGATGTCATAGAATAGAATTATTTATCATAAATCAATTCCGCGCGCGCGCCAAACTTAAACTGTTCAGTTAGAAGATGGCGGATTTCAGCGATCAGCACGCAATTCTTCTCGAAGGGGTAGTTAAATCTAACCATGATGTAGTGTAAGCAAATCAGAAACTGCGAGAAGAGCTAAAGTCTAGGGATGACGAGCACAACAGGGTGATGCCTATCGTCTTTCGCTGAGCTGGAAAAGTTGAGGGCAGAGCGCAATGACCGTGAGCAGCTCGAAACCTCTAGGGTTCTTCGAAATCGATGTGCTTCCAGAAAGAAAACAAATATCCAAGTGTCACCAGTTTGCCGAGTGAGTATACGCTGTTTTTCACTTTTATTTGGTAAATACCGCTACCCAAATACTTCAGGGAAAAATGCTTGTACTAAACATTTTAATATTTTCATTAGATTTCTTCCCTAGCTGACCTGTAATAATTATGAAGCGCCAAAATACTCCAGCGTATTTCTTACAATTATGGTTCTCGTAACATTTCTTCAGAATAAGTTTGGTAATCCCTGTTTAGAGTTTTCACAGTTGGGCCGCTTTCGACAAAATGGTACATTTTCATGAAACCGTTGTATGTTTTCATAGCGTACGCTGCGAAAGGTACTAAAACAGACAGACGGATTCCATGGATTCTATCTTGACGAAAGGTACATTTAATGAGTAACACAATACTTCAAAGAGACATTCAATAAATATGTTTGATGCCTACCCCATGATCTGACCCCCTAGTACGTTCTAAAGCTATTTTTACAATAACAGTCAAAATTCTCTTGCACTGATTGGGTCTCATCTATTATCTATAAGAGTACAGACAATAAAAATGACGCAAGATGTAACGCGCGTGCCTTCTAAACGAAAAATGCAGCCAATTCCTCCCACACTTTTTGCATATTATAGTAAAAAAAAAAGGAATCGATTGCAGTTTTCTATGTTCTATACTCTTACAGATCATAACATGATGCCATGAAATGTTCAGACGTTTGCAGTTATGCTGCTTAAAGTTTACATGGTGGAATCTGAGGAATAATTAATCCAAGAACAAAGGGGCAGAGAGAGCGTTTATCGCTTTTTTGGTGATTTTTTTTTAAGGATGTCGCGCTAATTCTTTACGTACGTACTTGTTTTGACATAAAAAGTATAGTTATGTGACTTTTTTTTGTTTTCTTAAATTTTTTTATGGTTTGGTTTTTTCTTTTTTTTGTTTCTGTTTCGGTATCAGTTAATTTTATTTATTTCAAACTATTTTAAACTATTACATTCTTGACCTTAGTGGCCACTTTCTTCGGCCATTACAAGAGGACATTATGGATCCAGCCATTCAAACAGAAATCGAATGCAGCAAGCCCAAGATGCCCATTATGGACACAAAAATTGATTTCATGAAGCGCCAGCTTGAAGAGATGTCAAACTCTCAGACGACCGAGCTGAAACGCATTCGCTTTTCCAAACCACATACCTTCCAAAAAGGGTCACGAACAGGTCAAAACAACAATTAATGAGGCGAGAGCCGCTGTTTCATCAGCAAACCATGACAAATGCATCGCGAAGCTCGACGAAGGTATAAAATTGATAGATCAAAGACAGAAACTTATTTTGATAGCCGTCTGCTCCAAATATGGTTGGAAGAACATCGGAGAATACATAGCTAATGAGCTGGCCCAAAACAATGACGATGCAAAGAAAATGAAGGAGGTTGAGAAAAAAGCTCAGCGCAAGATTGCAGAAACATGTGCTTCCAAAATGGAAAAGAATCGTAGCGCTTGGTTCAACAAATCCTCAAGGTCATTCTCGAGTCCAGCAACGCAATCCTAGAAACAGTATTCCTTGCCTGCAGCGCTTACTTCACCGCAGTTTTCCCCACCGTTTTAAATGGTAGTACATTGTTCAGTTCAGGTAAGAAGGTCTGTATGGTTTTAAATGATGGCCTGGGCGGGAATTTTCCCTTAGAGTCGGCTTCTGTAGATGCTAAAGAAGTTAAGGATCTGTGTAAACTGGGGTTTGTTTTGAGTGATAGTAATTGCAGCTGGGAACTGGAACAAATACAGACATGGCTAGGGCATATTTTCAATATGGCAGAGAATAGGTTGTGTTACTGAAAGCTGGATTGCTAAACTTAGAGTGTCTCTTTCAGTTATTTTGACCAATCCTTATTTAGTTAATCCCAGACAGTTGGCTCATGTTCCCGGCTGCATAATATCCATGTCACAGGCCATCGGCTCGAGTGTCTATTTACATACTAGACACATGCACTTTGCCATTCAAATCACATGTTGCAAGCCGTGGGATTTAATTGTTCCCTCTTCTACTAAATTAATAGAGGAACTTTCTTTTCGGGACACACATGTGACGCATCTCAATGGTAAGAAACTATTTCACCAGCCAGAAGCTTTTCATTCTGTTGTCTATTCTGATGCTTCAGAACAGGGGTACGTTGGTTACATTATTTCTGGAAAGCTAATTTTATTTTTAAGCTTCCATCTGCCGAGTAACATTAAAGCATTAAGTTTGTAACCCTACTCCATCAGGGCTGTAGTAATGACTAGCGCTGCATTTAGGAGGGATCAGGTTCCTCCTTTAGAGACGGGTTTTTTCCTGACAGGCAGCAGGCAAGGAATTGTTGTATGTCACATGGCTCTTTTGAACTTGTCTTATAAATGGGACTGTCACTAGCCCTTTACCGGCATAGCGGTCAGTACCCTATTTAACAGTGCTTGTGGGATTGTTCTGGGTTGGGAATAGGGAAAACAACTCCACTATTATCAAACAAGGCTTTTAAACCTCTCCCAACACAAATGTTTGTAAAGTTATGTAGATTATTTCTTCCCCTTTGTTTCTCCATTTGAATGTCATCCTCCTCTCTTCTTTGTCTTAGATTTTGTTTTTCCTCCCTTACGTCCATCTTATAAATCTGCCCTCTCTCGTCTATCAACTTTTCGTAACTTCTCATAGTTCGGCATACTTCATAGACATTAGTCACGTTGCAGCCAACTTATCCTAGAATACTTCTGCTTTTGTTTTATTTTTGAAATTTCTGAAGAGATTAATACCTTGTGACGATTAATTATAAAATTCATCTCTTTAACTCTCTTTAACTCCAAGTTGTTTGACAGCTGATTCAAGTGTCGTGCCAAATTCAAACTTATGCTGTTGCACTAGACCACAATTCCTATCGTGGTAACCAAAACAAACATGTTGGAACGCAAGCAAAGGCTGGCCATCCAACGCAAAACACTCCTTTTACTTTGAATTCTGGCAGGCTTGAGAAGAACAATGTTAACCTAATCAGCTCTATTTTGCTATCGTCAACAGAGATGGAAGCAAATGCGTGTGCTTTACCTTGTCAGTTGTATTCTTATCAATTCTCAAAACGCTACTGGAGAAGTTCTGCGATTATGCCATCGGCGCCAAGAAATTCTGGCTGGTGGCAAAAGGCCAGTATGGAGCATGTACTCAGATTCAAGGTTAAAAAACCTCTTCTGCATATCCAAGGTTCATTCTTGGTGGTATCAGTCATGATTTGCTGCACGGTACCGTTTGCGAAGAGCCAATATCTCCTGACTGTCCTCTAGCAATCTTTCTCTTTCGTTATTGTCTCCAACTTGCCGCCATTTTCTCCCAAAACGCCTCTTGTAATCTACACGTGCGGTTACCGCTATTGCAGGTGCTGTTATAACGTATGAACTTGACATCACAATTTATTAATACATTATCACAAATGCATGCATTCAGTTAAGCAAAAGTTAAGCACAACGTTTGAATCAATGCCATGCCAGAGTCAATAACGCAACATTGGGTCAACAAGCTCGTTGAACTTCTTACTTGGCTCGACAGTTGATTCAAACATCTAGCTACAGTCGCACTTACGTCATTCGACACAATGGCGCGATATTTGAACCGGGCCTAAGTTCCCCAGCCAAAAATGAGAATGTTTCTTCAGTTTGTCTTCCCAAATCATAAAGGTTAATCTCGAGGTCAGAAAGTCTCCCATATAAATAGTCCAAATGAAGTTATTCAACTTCCAGGAGCGTAGCTATAGGCCTTGAATTATAAACCCTTTTCCATCCTGCAGACCTTTCACTGTCCATTGCGATAGTTAGTTTTACAGCAAGTTATTTTTTTCAAATTATCTCATCGCCTTTGTTTTTATCGACTTATTATGGTTTAACTTTTAGGTCCATTTAAAGGTTTGAAATTTGCACCTCAGCATGTATGTGTAACTATAGTTTTAACGGTCTCATCACTCCTGTATGAGCAGTTTCAGTTATTTTCAAAATACCCATGCATGTAAAGCTCTGATGTTACATTTATGAGTTATGTATGCTTTTGTGCGTCAAGAACAAGGATAACAGCAACTAAGCATGGACTTGGTTCTACCTGGAGAATCCAGTGCGAGAATGAAAGCTGTACGTCGTACAAGACAAATTCTGTTTTTAAAGTGCTACTACAATCAAATTTGGGAATTTGTTTATGATTACATATTTCGAAAATGTATGTAAAAGTGACTTACTGTGCCAAGTTTGGAGTCCAAATGTGATCTGGAAGTCTGTCTATTTGCACGGCAATTTTCGTAAATGTGTTGCCGCCATTACTCAATTCAAAAAATGACCGGGAGTAGTATTTGAAGAAGTTGGGGCGAGATGTGACGTAGAAACATCAATGCAGGAAAACAAAGCGCACAAACGTGGCTAATTTCGCATGCAGGCTGAGATGTTTTTGGGAGGTTTTTGAGGTTCTTTTTTGACGAAAGCACGCCTGGTCGCCGTTGTGTTGTTCTAACCTTGGGAAATGTAAAGAACGATGAGTTGAGAATTTCAATTCATAATTCTCCTACTTCGGGCAGCGTTATGTTAAAGTGGAAAGTGTCATGTCCATGCACCGGAAGAATTTCAGTCCAGTGGAACAATTTGATGTTTGCTCGGAGCATTTCACAAGGGATTGTTTTACACTTGTATTTCCAATGAAAGGCATGAAAAGGAGTTTGAAGAAGAGGACGTTTCCAACCATTTGGAAAAAATATTCTGCAACACTATCAAAGCGGAGTCGACGATAAGTGAGTGGAATTACATATTTAATTTCCTCATTTACCTGTGAAATAATTTTTTCTGGCATCGTTTTTCATGATATTCGTGCAATGGATGCTATGACTATTTGGACTTCCATATTCAGGCATGTGCTTTCATACTTTTCTGCTTTCTTCTCATAGTTAAAGTAAAACAGGCATCTGCGCAATAATGGGTATTTCCACAGGGTCGACGTGAAGTCAATTTCCAGAGATCAATTTCCAGACATTAATTTCCACTCAAGCGTAAAATTTAGAAAAAGTGAAGCTACAAAGAAATCTGGCTCTCTATTTTTTGAGAGTTTAATTTTACTCTTACTTTGAGATTTGACAGTACCCCAAACTTCCCTCCAATTAATTTTACAACTTCAAGTATTACATGCGAGTCTTTTCTATATAAGACCAAAAATGGACTTAGTCTGATTTATGCATTCTATAAGCTCAGTTACTGTTTGCCGTTTTTTCGTTTTCGTTTGTATTTTATTTCGGTGTTCACTGTCTGTCAAATAGGAAATGCTGTTCAGTTTCACTGCTCGAATATGTATCAAACCGATCGGTTTTTTTCTTAATTTATTTTGTTGTCTTGGCAGCTTGTAAAGGAAATCTTGAAAGAACACGACCAAACTATAAAAAAGGGGACAAACTCTGAGGTGGACGATGGTGACATTGAGGTGGAAGTTGCAGAAGGTGATCCGCCGGACTATGAAGATGTTGAGGTGGAAGTTAATGAGAATGTTGAGGCGGAGGTTCAAGAGGATGTTGAGCTGGAGATTGATCAAGTAGAGGTAGGTACAGTGTTATTAAAAAGAACACTTTTGACGTGAGCTTTCAATTAGAAAAAAAAAATTGTGAAAGCTTATTTTTCGTTTCTTTTCTTCTTTTTTAGGCAAATGAACAATGTGCAACATGAAATACCCTCAAAAGTGAAATAAGTCAATTAAAAGGAAAAGTAACTAGACTGAACAGAAACTGACCACCAACCAGGATCATTGGGTGAAAACATTCCAACAAATTCATGGACAAAATAGGCTGCTGATGGTTGATGCAGGTAAGACTGCTTACCTGTCACAATAATATTAGGTAGTGGTGTTGAAAAAAAGTGACAACATTGTGGATTACCAATAACAATGTCAAGTCTACAATAATGTTTCAAGCTTATAAAGTAAATATAAATACTCAGGAAACTTTCTCTTCAATTGCACAGTAAGATTAACAACAATCATCATTAGATAGTGTTGCCAACATTTTTTTTTTATCCTGTTATTATGATTCAGCTGTCCAAACTGACCCAGAAGTGGTTTCTGACAATGCCACGTGTGAAGAGGAAACTGAGGAGGATATGGAGTTCAACGATGAAGATGAAGAGACAACAGCAATGATTATAAGGACCCCACATGGACTCCTGAGGAGATTGACAGGGAGTAACAAAAACTGAAAAATGAAGATGACAGTGAAAAGACTCATGACAACCCAAGGTTAACAAATAATACTGTTCTTTCACTTTGTTATACTGACTGGTGCCCAGAACTATTATTAAAACTAATTTAAAGGCAAGATTTAAAATGGTCAACAGCGATAAGTGTAGTAATCCTTTCAACTGGTCTTCTTTATTTACTATCTTTTTTAGACTTGACCTAAAAGCCAAAAATGTACGGGAGGAGCCAAAGGGAATAGTCCTCTCAAAATTGATACTGCTGTTCAAGTTCTGTCACTTGTGCCTCTTCCCAAACCCTAAGGTGGCTGTCACCCAGACTGGAACAATGCTGAGCATTGTAAATGAGTGCCGCAAGTGTGGTGAGACATACGCCTGGAGAAGCCAACCTGATCTGATGGGGAGGTTTCCAGCTGGAAATCTGTTGCTGAGTTTTGCCTTTCTGTGTGCTGGAGCCTCTATCAGAAAGGTACTTTTGGTGTTTCGGCACATGGGTGTGTTGGCTTTTCATGAGCCAACGTACTATTATCACCAGAGACATCTCCTCATACCATCTGTTGTGGCATTCTGGAAAAATATCAAAGCAAATTACTGGAAAAGTTGAGAAACAAAGAGGTGGTATTAGCTGGAGATGGACGTCACGATAGTATGGGCAACTCAGCCAAATACGGCACTTACACAATGTTCTGTTGTACTATAGGACTCATCATCCATATGGTCCTTGTGCAAGTATGTATGTTACTTTGCCTTCCATTTGTTTGATTGACACTTATGGTCAATTCCATATTTAGACATCAAATTTTACTCCACTATGTGAATTGGATATTTTGTTGCTGTTTCAAAAAACTGCAGTTTCATGTATATGCCTTGGATAGTTTTAAATAATTTTCTACCTTAAACATTTAACATTGGAGTTTTTAATCTTGACAATTGAAGAATTTTGATTGCTTTCTTGTCAATTTCATCTACCCAAGGTCAAAATGTCTATGACAACTGTGCAATGCCTTGCATGATTCCATGCTAAAACATTTTACAATGAACCTGGGGATCTTTACCATTGTTTAGATTGCATGTTTTTTGTCCTTTAATACTTTCAGGCTAACCAGGCGGATAACAGTTCAGGTATGGAGTTTCTGGCATTCCAAAAGGCTTTTACATTCCTTCTGGGGACTGGGATGATCATCAAATCATTTATATCGGACCACCATACGTCAATCGCAAAATGGATGAGGGAAGACTATGCTGCAAAGTGTAATGAGCTGGGAAAACCAGTTGTGAAACATTTCTTCGACTTGTGGCATATTGCAAAAAGTAGGCATTCTTTATACTGAATCAATGACCACATGCCAGTAAACAGAAAAAAAAATGAATCTCTTATCATCCAATTGCTACGAACAGTTTGATTATTACTGGTTAATTTTTCTTGTAGTTTGTGGACTTAAAAAAATTTCTTTGTTTTAGAGTCTTATGGGTGGACATTTTCTTTTCTAAAAAAAGCAAATAACAAATCAGAAACTTTTTGAGAATACTCCTATGTATATATGTTCTAAGTCAAAATTAAATTCAGGTTACTGTTTTTACCTAGGTTGATTCACATGTCCTTTGTCTCCTAGCCCAAATAATAATAATAATAATAATATTCATGAATTAGAGCTAGGAGACCAGGCAAACTGGGATTCAGCCTGGGTAATACATTTTAACCTGAAAACAATTTTGACCAGTAATGTACGTATCTTTCAGAAATTCAGAAGGTGCTGACAAAACTCAGTAAGGAAAAGGGGTGTGAAATTATTGGAAGATGGCGGAAGGCCTGTGTACGTCACTTTTACTGGGCAGTCACTTCAACTCAAGAGCATCTTGGAGAACTTACACTGGCAAAATTCCAGGCATTTCTGTCTCATGTAATCAACAAACAGAAATTTACCCAATCGGCTATTCAATGCTTGTGCCCATGGTGAAATTGTTACCCCTCGTGCTTGGATGATAAAAGGTATAAAAACATGTTGCAATGTACTTTTGTTATGTTATTCCTAGAGCAAACCAATCAAAAACTGTTTTCTTTACTGGCACTGCAACTACTATATTTATTTTATCTTATGTTTTAGCATCAGAGGCATATGAGAAGCTATGCACTGAACTAGGAAAGACAAGCCTCATCGAGGCTATCAAACAGGCATCTTCTGTAGAGCAGACAAGTGCCCTTGAGGGTTATCATTCAGTGGTGAATCAGTTTGCCTCAAAGATGTTTGCTTTCTCTTATCTTGGATTACTTAGCAGGTACAAGTGCATAAATATTTGTTATATTTTCGTGATGTAACTGACTTATAATTCACATTCCTAGTAATGAGATATCTGATCACACTGGACTTTAATCTCTTTCTCTCTCTTTTTTTTAAAGAACAATACTAGCGGCACTGCATTTTAGTTATAATCTGAATAGAGACAGCAAAACTGATGGTCAACGGAGGCCTGTGCTTTATGTGACTTACCCTAAATTCAAGGAAGGAGAGGCTACAGTTACAAACTCTGCATACAATGTTGGCTGAAAAGGAAAGTAGGAAGGAGGCCATAGCTAAATACAGACAGAGAAAAGAGAAAGTGACAACATTTTGTCTTCCAACTTGTTCAGGTATGAGTTCAAAACATGAAAAGTAAGAAAATGGCAAGGGAAAAGAAAACATGACTCACTTCTACTGTATCTCTACGTATACATGTGGGAAGAGAACTGAGATTAAACAAATCAGTTTCTAATATTTCTGCATTGTCTTTGATTTGCTGTGACAGAGGAAGAACTTCATCCACCAAATGAGAGGGCAGTAACATGCAGAAGAGCTCCCCATTGTTCAAAATGCGGAAAACCACGACAAGGGCATTAAAGGGGACAGTGTGAATGACTAGAGAGCTTTCAAAAAACATATCAATGTCATGTTGTTCTCCTTATTAGAGCCGAGGACGATTATGATGAATCGCCTACATGGCTTAAAAAAATAGCGAGCTATCGGAAGTATACACAGTTTAATTTATAAAGTCTATACTGAAAATCCCATTTAGTTTAGTTTCAAGAAAAAATTAGTTTAGTTTTACAATGAGTTTAGTATAATTTATAATTTACTTAATAACAAGTGGTTGATTTTGTAAATGTTATGTATTTATGTTTGGATATGTTATTTATTTAGGTAATTTATTACTGACTGCTGTCCCCCTTTTCTCCGCCCGCATCCACTAGCACCTGCTATTTGCGGGTGGAAATGTTTAGCCATGTAAATAACTGTTCTTAGAAATGTTTTGCGATGTAATATCGAATAATTAAATTAATAGTATGTTATGTTAATAGTATAATAGTATGTAAAGGTTATTTACTGATTGATCACGTTGTGATATTATTATTGTCATTGTTTATTGTCTCCACTGGAGATTATCGGTCCACAGACATTCTGCAATTTCTTTCCTTTGCTTTAGACAAAGACGGCTTTGCATTAGGCACTGCACTGAACAACGTTAAATTTTCCTTCAAAAAATCTAATTGCAAACTATTAAAAGACTCTATGTGGAATGGATCTAACTACGAACAGTCTAACTACAAACAGTCAATAGGGTCAAAATTTTAAACTGAATGTAACTTTGACCTGTACCATAATATGCACCAAACTTATTATACTTTTACCTTCATCATGCACAAGTTTTAATCTATTTACATGGGAAAAAATTAGCTTTTCCACCTCGAGTTAAATAGGCTGATTTAGCAACAGAACGGGAACGTCAGTTGACGACAGCGTGCGCAAATCAAACAAATGGGGCACCAGAAGTCGACTTTAGTCCTTTCCGCACGCTTTCCTGTCATCAAACGACGTTCCCATTCTGCTGCTAAATCAGCCTAATACTGAATTCCCTAAACTTTAAAGTTGTGTCTGAGTCATTAAAATGTATATTGGCATAATGTTCTGTTGTTGGTCATGACTTTTATTACCTTTGGTGGCTCCTAAAGGAGCCTTTTTTGTTGGTTATACCAACTATATGAATCAATCATCATCTTCAAATCCATGGTAATTTTGACTTTCTTCTGGAAGCTTTTTCCTAATCATCTTGTAAGCAAAGCATGGCAGAGGGTATCGCCGGGAAATGCCAAAAATCCCATAGCAGCCTGGTAAATTGGCGGTATGCCACTGACCTCAAAAACCTTTCAAAACAACAGGTTCAGAAGTCACTTCTAGGAAAGTATAACTAGTAATAACCAAAGATTATGGAGTGCAGGCAACAATTAAAGGTCAAAAAAATTTAACTCCATCACTGCGCTGGGTGTACTTTGCATAAGCTTCACATGAGAGATAGTAAAAACACGTGATCAGATTACAGAGTGATTACAGAGTGATAGAATGTCCAAGCGCATCTGATCAAATTGCGGTTTGTGCATTTCATTCAATCTTACTACAAGTCCAAAGAAATGGTGGCAACTTACATGCGATGCATGCGTAATAACAACCTCGAGATTAGGATAGCGGTTTCCCCCTGCAATTATTTCCATTTTGGCACAAGACACTTTTAGTAACAATAACAAATACAGACCCACAAAAATTTTTTTGGGGGGCTAACTATTTATGAGGCTAATTCACTATGAGCAAATATGAAGTGAACTCAATTGACGGTTGAACTAGTTGGGTGTTGACTCACTACTAGGTGAAATCACTGGATTCAGTATAAATAAAACGAAAAATCAAACACCAGCTAAATAAGCCAACAGAAGAATCACAAAAGGTGAATTTTTGAAACATCACAATGCTTTTGTATTCAAATGTTCAAGACTTCATTTTCCCAAGAGAAAATGAGAAGTGGTAGTAGCTAGGAAACTTACTCTGACTGTGATTTTCGTCCTTGGTCATACAATACTCGGTACGACTTTCCAGATTTTGTTTCCAGTCCCAATGCTGCTACTTCTAAAACGTGCTGATTGAGGCAGACATCCTGGAAGCCAGGATAGAGAGTAATACACTGACTGGTATCGTCACACCTTTCCATAACTTTACCACAGCGGTCAATTTCCCAGCAGCACTAACACTCTTCTGGTTTAGTGGCGAAGTCAACTGAGCAATTCGAGCAGAAGCACCTGCAGTCCCAAAAGTACAGAAACAATATTGTTCAAATATAAACTGGAATAAAAAAAAAGGAAATAGAATACGAGTAATATAATAAATCGGAATAAAGATTCTAAAAGCCATAAAAAAAACTTCGGCAATAACAAACTAGGACTCAGTTTGCATGGTAACAGAGGCGATCAGCGGCATCAACAAAACCTAATAAGTGCAAACAGAGGCTTTCATGTTTACTTCGTAATAAAGCACGACGAAACAAAAGTAAAAAAAAAACACCCTGATAATTGCTCAGAAACTTAAACAAAAACAGTTCAATGGTCATACCATGTATTGATATCCACTTCACGGTCAAATTTTGCCTGATAGCGGAGCTCCTCTTCAAGTTCTTCAGCCATCGTGCATCTTGCTCGGCTGCTTCCTCCTCTGTTGCCAGTGGCTCTAAATCTTTTTCGCAAGGAACGAAGTTACACAAATCTGCTTCCATGTTAACAACTTCTTCTGTGTCGCTTCCAGAAGAACTGGAGGAAGAAGATTCAGATTGAGATGACATTATATTGACGGATCGATCTAAACTCACAAACTCTTCCCAACGCAAATCTTTTGGTTGATGTTTCTACGTCACAGTACATAACTCACGTGGTCAAACACAACACCGCTTTGCAGAGATATCGTGGGCAATTGTTTTGTGAGCTGTGTAATGGCGGACGGTATTTACGCGCTTTTTGGATGGAAATTTCCAGCCCGCGGACGCAAGCAAGGTTCAAATTTTTTCACTATTTGTATAATTTTGAAGCTATAGAAAAGATTTATGTGAAAAAAACTCGGAAACAAAGGCAAAACTTTTCCTCGTGGTAGGACTTTAATTCTTCTGAGAAGAGCAGAGCGTTTGAAATAAACCAGGCCTCAGTTCTTGGCCTTCGGGCAATTGGTGGTGCAGGAAGTAAGACCCAACAAGGAAGATGGACTTGTGAGAAGAGTCCTATTGAAGTCCAAAACGTCAATCCTGGAAGGCCCGATCGACAAGTATGAAGCGTTATTAGGGTCAAAATTAAAATACAAATTATGTTATGGTGTTTAGCATTTTATTCGGCCACATTGTTGAATTATGTTCCAGCATTTGATCAAATTATGTTCGGCTCTATTCAATCATGTTCGGAAATTTAGACTGACTACCCAAATTTTGTTTGGCTGATAACTACGTTGGTAGGTTTCTCTATTTATGATTTTTACTTTTATTATTTACATCGAATTTTGTTCGGCTCTATGGGATTATGCTCGGCAAGTGGACTGGGGCCTCGTGAGAAGAAACGTACGGGCAGTCCTGGGACGAGTACATTTTCCAGCCCTTCTATAATTTATTCTAATTATTAACAGTGTTTGTGTGCTGTTCAGATCAAACATGGCGGACCACAAACGTGGAAGAGACGGCGTTGAAATGCACCCAAGGGGCGATGAAGAGGGTGATTCGGAGTGCAAAAGTGCGAAAGCAATACGGCTACTCCGTGAAGTCACTACTTTACTAAGCGAGACAAGAGATCAGCCGAGCAAACATATCGCAACAGGTCAGGTTGGACCCCAAGTCTTCCTTGCTCGCCTGTAGCTGTTAACTCTGCTTGAAGGTCTTGACTGAAACCGTCACCTTCACTTTGTCTAAGCATTTCAGTGACTTCTTGAATGAGGACTATTACAGCTTCTCGAGAGGGAATATCGTCACAATAACACACAACTGCATTATACAACCAGTCGAGATGGAACTGTATAAAATCGCACTGACCAGTACTTCGTTCAATCAAACCTATTATATCACTTACATGTCTACCCAATTCGAAAGTGATAGACTCATCGGCCATGTTTGATCTGGGCAGGACACAAACGCTGGAAATAATTAGAATAAATCATATATAGCGCCGGAAAATGTGCTCGTCCCAGGACTGCCCGTACGTTTCTTCTCGCAAGGCTCCAGTCCACTTGCCGAACATAATTCCATAGAGCCGAACAAAATTTACAAAATTAAATAATAAAAGCAAAAATATAAATAGAGAAACACACCAAAGTAGTCATCAGCCAAACAAAATTCGGGTAGTCAGTCTAAACTTCCGAATATAACTGAAAAGAGCCGAACATAATTTGATCAAACGCTGGAACATAATTCAACAATGTGGCCGAATAAAGTGCTAAACACCATAACATAATTTGTATTTAAATTTTGACCCTAATAACGCTTCATAGACAAGATCGTCCTACTAGAGGCCCCTAGGCTCCACGAGAGTAGCTGACACCACGGACCTTGTCGATGTCTCTTGCCTAGAAGTTTGTTTAAAGAACAATTTCTCAAGTTTATTCGTTTGAATCATTCAATTCAGTATAAATGCTATGATGCTGCATTTAGGGGCCGGAATGTCAGTTTCAAACTTTTTATTTGTCATTTGATTACCTTTTCCCACACGCGACTATTACATAATTCTATTTACGCAAGTGTGACAATATGTTACACAATAACGCATTCATATATTCCGGATCAAGTTTCTCAATCACCTCGTGCTCTGCTCGCTCTTATAGTGTTTGTAATTTCCATTGTTTAATTCAAGTTTTGTCGTCCTTTTCTTTGCTAATTGGATCAGAATAATATTTGTAAGTTTACTTTATGCTATGATTTTTTATTATTTTTGTTAGTTTCTTAGAATTATTGTCATTTATTTATTTCAGTCGAACCATTGTTATTCTTGATTGTACAAGTTTCAAATATCGTCTGCAAGTCAAATGCGTTTGGAATACCTCTTGATTCTTGAGTGAGCATTAAATGGAACGGTTTGGTTTGGTGCTTACACTTCCCAGCGTCAATTTTTGGAATTTTGCCGCCAGGACGTATCTTTCAATCAGAGTTGGCCTCTCCTGCTGGTCAGCGAACAATTGTTGATACGCTTCTGTACCCATTAAGCGGATCGCCTTCATCATTCATCCATCAAAGTCTATTTATCAGCAGTTCGCTCCTTTCACATTGACTATGGCCTCTCTGACCCAATCCCTACTTGCCTTCAGCTGCAGCGTCTCCTTCATGGGATTTAATGCCACCAGGGTTCCAACCTGACCCAGCGCCAGCTGGCAGATTTCATGTTGGTTTTACACAGGTCTCTGGATCTTTCAAATCCTGACAATGTCATGTTATGGGCTGCCTGCTGTGTTGGCTCCTTTGACTTCCTCAGAGGGGGTGAAGTTACAGTCACTAGTCCTTTTGATCCTTCTCTCCATTTCACTCTTGATGACACACAGGTTGACGCCCCTTTGAACCCTCAAAGTGTTTGCATGATTATCAAGCACTCCAAGACAGATCCTTTCCGAAAGGGCTGCTTCGTCTCTCTTGGTTGTGGTTCCACCCCTCTATGCCGTGTGGTTTTTCTTGGTAAATGACCTTCACCTTCGTGGACCAGGCCCTGGACCTCTATTTCTTTACCAGGGTGGCACTCCTCTTTCTAGATCCAAGCTCTCTGCATTCTTAAAATCTACACTACAGTCAGCTGGTGCTCCTGGAAATTTCTCTGGTCATAGCTTTAGAATTGGAGCCGCTACTACTTCTGCCAGCCAAGTAATTCCCGACCATCTTATTACTTACAACTATGGGTCGCTGATCACTTGCTGTATGTGCGGACTCCAGTAGACATGATTCTCTCAGTGGCCGGTCGACTATCTTAGCAGGTACGGTGTTTATGTACCCCTTTATGAATCTTGGTTGGGTGCCTTCGGATTTGGGCATTCTTGTTGGCGCCCAAGCTTTCCCCTAGCCATGAACCCCTTGTTCTCCAGGCCTTTTAAGTTTGGCCTGGAGATCCTCCGGCTTAGCATGGGGGCTCATGGCTGGGTTGCCAGGATTTCCTAGCCATGGGAGCGGTCTCCATCTAGGAGCCGGCTGCCAATAGTGGAAGCTCCTGGGTATCACAGGCACCTAACCTCCACTTAGCAACGCAGTTTTTAAATGCAGTTACATGCAATTTAACGGAGTTAACAACAAGGAGCACCTGTTCCATCCTGCTGGCCAGCTGCATTTGCGACATGCGCATGTACCAAGACTGGTCATGCTCTGGGACAAGTATGCATCTTAGCGTGGTCTAGTGTATTTAGTGTTAAGCCATTTTGGTGTGTTCGGCAGCCTTTAAGTGTGCTTTATTCAGCATGGGCGTATTACAAACATTGTGACTCGGTTGATAAGTGGTTTCTTCCCTCCCCCTTCCCTTCCCTTTTCCACTGATGTTCTCATTGTGATGGGTGCTTGCTTTCTTCCCTCCTGCGTGGGGGCTCATGGCTGTTTTGCCAGGATTTCCCAGCCATGGGAGTGGTCTCCGACTAGGAGCTGGAGGCCAACAGTGGAAGCTCCTGGGTATCACAGGCACCCAACCTCCAGTTAGCAACGCAGTTGTTAATACTTTTTGCATGTTCAATTTGAAAAGTGCTTATCAGCTGTTGGAGCTTCACGGTAACGGTATTAATTCTAACTTACCCTCAGATTTTTAGGATACCATTGCCGAAAAACTCTTTCCTCTTGATGGCCGACTGGGACATGAACCAATTCAAACCTTTGGTGATGGTAACTGCTTGTTTCGAGCCATGTCTAAAATACGGTGTGGTGACAAAACATGCATGTGGAGCTAAGGGTACGGGCCTTTAATGAGTTATGTATCAATAAAAGTCAGTATTTGAGTGATGCCTTTTTGAAAGAACTAACCGGGTTAGATGGTTGCGTTGATAAACTCTTTAATGGCAGTTTTGATACCTCGTCCAAAGTTATCGTGAAGGTTTTGAAGCTGGCATTCTTGACACCCTCAAACCATCGAAGTATTCAAATATGTGGCACATATTTGCACTGAGAATGTAGTTGGATATTCTATAGCATCAGTCTATCCCTGTGTCAGCAGCTCCCTTATCGACTGCATTTACATGAATGTCAGCATCCAGCCCACGAAGAAGCATTGTTCCTCAACAGCTGTCATTATCTGTACAAATACCCATCTAACAGACCTAAGAGGATGGTTTCCGAATCTGAATCACTGATTTAGTTGCTAAATCAAGCAAGACCTACTCAGAAGTGACAGCAGATGGTAAACCGGCAAATTTAAAGAAGGAACCCACGCACTTGGCAAAGAAGGAAACGAAGTAGCTCTGCCGAAAACCAGCCCATCCCTAGTACAGCAAACGGTAAGAAGGCAAAATCGTGTAAAAGGAGAAAAGATGAAAGGTGACAAAATTCCACGGATCATTTAAGTACAAAACAAGCTTCGATTCTAGATGGACGGACCAGTGGCTGTGCATAGTTTCCTGTCCAGAGTCAAAGCACAGCTTTTATTGCAAAGTATGCAAAAGGACAATATCTTGCAGTAAGCAGGGTATATGTGATGTAAAAGTTCATATTGACACAAATATGCATTAGCACAACTCAAAGGACAATATCTTGCAGTAAGCAGGGTATATGTGATGTAAAAGTTCATATTGACACAAATATGCATTAGCACAACTCAAAGGGAATGAAGAACCAATCCACTTTGCTCCAAGCTTATGCATCAACACAAAATAAGCAAGACACGGTACGTTTTTTATGTGTGCATGTTTCGAAAATGATTAAAGCTGCATGTATTGTTATAACTTCACCCCTTATAGCGATACTCACTCTGATGTCACCAGGTTAGTCACGTGTCATTGTTGTGAATTGTGGTTGGCAAAAAGATGGAAGCGTGATAGGGAAACGTTTTGTTTTTTAAGAATGCCAGTGATCTGTTGTGTAATAATCTGCGCCAGGCGGTTTGAAAAAAGATCAAGGATAATTTTTTGGAGAATTCCTGAAAACGATCAGCCTGGATAAATGTAATTTGTCAAAAGAACTGGCTGCCCTCAGAGCACATTGTTTGTAGTATACATTTTCTTTCAGGTAAGTTTTTATTTTTATAAAGTCAATGAAAATCGTATCAAAATTTGTTTTTGGTTTACTGTTATTCTATTAGTTGCGAGTGGACTTGTTTCGTCACTGGCAGCGAAGAGTAATAGCATAATCTGTACTGTGGACATTAATATTTATACATTGTATCAGCTCTTATTCTTGTTTGCCATTAAGGTCAAACCACAGATGATCCCAATGACCCAGATTATGTGACAAACATTCTTATGGGTTACACGGAGGAAGGATGCTTTGCATGCTCACAGAAGAAAAAGGAAAGGTACCTGTGTTGGCAACAGCGGGATGAATTAAAACAGACAGTCGAGGACGATAGAAAAGAACTCCTCCATGGTGCAGAGGCACTTCTAGACCTTTCATTAAGCAACACAAAGACTGAAATCAAAACCAAGACATCAGTGATGGACGACCTGGATTTATTGCGTAGGTAAATTTTACTGAAATGTTTAAATGTTTTGTTTACTCGTCATTATTTGTCAGTGTTGTTATCCTGGGTTAATTAATTGAATTTGACAGAGGTCTCTGTGTGTGAGAGGGGGCGGGATTTTCTGGAACTGTGACAAATCATTAACAGATCACCAAAGTGTTGTTGCAGCTGATGTTTCACATAAAAAAGGAAATTTGGTATGTCTGATTATTTAAAGTATGAATTTTGAGAGCAGATGTTTAAAAAAGGTGCTGGAAAATCATATTTTCATAATGAACTGTCCTCGCCCTCTCCCCTCCCATTAAAGATATAACAAAACATCCCCCCCTCAGGTTTTTAATGGTGTATTTATCATTTGACCATTAGATGGTGACCTGACTAGTATTCCAGAGGACAACGAAAAGTACATGAAGGAGATCAAAATGCTCTATGGCGAGATCTGCAGGCTTCAGGAAGAGAACAGCCAACTAAAAAAAGAACTGCAAAGTGTTAAATTTAATGAACATTTCCTGGAACATGGAAACAAAACCAAAAAAAAAAAAAACAAAAACAATTTTTTACAGGCCTTCCTGACCACACAACCTTCACCTGGGCCTTAAACTACTGTTTAACAGTGTTGCCATGTTCAACTGTGTTGTCCAAAGGTAGCATATTTCTTTTAATGAAACTAAGGCTTGCACTCCTAAATCAAGATTTAGCATACAGATTTAATGTCTTGGAGGGTTTAGTTCCTAGATTCCTGAATGAAGGTTTGCCAGCATAAGCCTTTAGGTTATCCTTTCTAGTTTGATGGCCCTCAAGAGAAGTTTCTAACACTTTACCATCATTGTTTAAGCCACATTATTCAAAATCCAGGGTAATCATTGACTGTACCGAGATATTATGTGAAAGGGCACGTAATCTGACACTGCGAGCACTTACGAGCCGTCCTCTGTAAATATCGACTATCGTCGTTTGGACGAGAAAAAATGAAATCCCTCAAACTTTCTCAGAAGAATGGTCTATATAAGTGATTCACATAAATATAACTTTCAGCTCAGTTCGATTCGTATTTTAGCTGTACTGCGACCATCTTGGTTTTACCACTCTGAGAAGGCTTTCAGCGGCCATTTTAGGCCACACTTTTAAGAATTTGCCTTGCAAAGAAAGCCTTACAAATCCGAACAAAATCTCATTATTCGAAACAAGCAAATGTTTGTGGTTGTGTTGAAAAGCTTTTTTGGGAATTTGACCGAAATCTGATTTTTTTACAAAATTCTTAATTTCTTCCCAATCGAACTACTCTTCAAGTGCCAAAAAAATGGCCGAGTTTAAAGGAAAATATCGCTAAAGATACATTAGTTGGCATCCTAAAACAGCATCCCGGTTAAAGAGCAATGTCTCGTCTGTAAGAATATGCAATAAAATTTTTGGGCAGTTAAAAAGAGAAAATTATAGAAGAAGAAGTTTTAACTGTACTTTTGTCAACAAACACCGCCTTCCTAATTAGCATAACAACATGAAAATAACGATTTACTAAGAAAATAATCGTAAATTCCACTTACCTCGTGAAATATCGAGAACTGGGTATTTCAAAATATATCAAATTATATTTTCAGTCGGATACAGCCGCATTTTCGATGATTTGTTGTGCGAAATCACTGTAATACACCGCAGCCGTTAAACTGAGTTCAATTCTTCAAAGTCCGTCAGGACAACCATCGGCAGAAAATATTGCCTTCCGCCCCATAAGCTGCCGTGTGCAAGGTGTCAAATATTTCTTTGTTATCCTTAATGACCAAAACTTCTTTCAGCAACCATTTAAATCCTGCTTTGAACTGGAGATTCTCGTCGAGAAATCATTTATGTTCCGTTGACCTTCCGCCGTGATTAAACAATGAGATTGCGTTACAGAAACGCGCGCACATCCAGACGGGTTGGGGTGGGGGTGGGGAGGAAACAAAAATGGAAATGCTCCCAAATTAAAAAAAAAGGCCATTCAATTACTGTCAAAGCTATTTTATGCATTTCGGGTACTAAATAGGAAACTGCTGTCCCAGAATAATGTGGAATATGATAAGCCCTTGTGCTGTATTTTTTAATTTGGGGCGTTGGAGGGGGGGGGGGGGGGGGGCGCAAGTAAAACACTAATTTTACAGCATCAGTTGATTGTTGCTCTTCTGTTTAGGGTTCATACATGTTCACAACTGTCCCAAGCTCACTGACAGCTATATATTTGTAATATTAGGTAACAGTGAAAAAGTTATAATCACCGGCACGTAAAATTAATATGAGGATTTGTATGGGAATACATGCAAATTAACAGCTTACATAGAATTCCAATAAAAAGCGACTTAGTTACTTACTTTTTTTTTTCTTTTTTTTGTGTGTGAGTGTGTGTGTGTGTATTACACTTGCCTGTTTGTGTTTTGGAACGTTGTCATAGCGTTTACCATTACGAGGACTTGGAGCCAGAAAAACTACTAAATCTGAACATCGTTGGAAATGCTATCAAATGTTACAAAGGGCAACCGACTGACAAATAGGGCACAACAGCTAATAGTAAGTGGCATTTATTGAGAGTGGCAAAGGGTGTTTTTTTTTTGCGACGCGTGATGGCCCATAAAAAAAGCAGCGTGACGGGTGATGGAACTAGTCTGAAATGTCAGCCGTCTCAGGGTTAGGGAGAGGAGACGGCTGACATTTCAGACTAGTGATGGAACCCGTGAGTGAATACATTAGTGCAAATTTTTTGTATACACTTTATGGGCGTCAATGAAATTCGTACTTTCCCACGGTCTCCTAGCACGTGATTAATATAGGCCTCAGACCAAATTTGATAAGGAAGAAAATTTGATAAGGAAGAATTTATGAGATTCAAATATGTGTTTTTCAAAAGCATTAGTTTAGAGAGTACGATCTAATGGGACAGTTTGCTTCTTACCAAGTTACACGCTTTTCACTCCGCAAATGCTTCCATTTTTAGCGTCTTCGTGTGAAAAGGTGTAATGAAGTGTAATTGCAGGGGATAACTTGTGATTCGAAATGGCATGGAAACCAGGTTGTGAATTTAGTGGGGGAATTCAAAATAAATGTATTCGTTTCAAGGAATGAATACTTATGATTTGTACTTTGGTGTTTCTTAAGAGAAAACTGCTAAAATAAAATTATATCAAAATACTCATACTATACCTGCCCAAACGTGCAGTGCTTTTAAATGGACACTCACGTCCCCTCGGCAGTCACTCAGTAGGACACACTGCACATTTTTATCGTTTTGGGTACTGGATCCGCAGGTACCTCCAACATACGACGAGTACCAGGTGGCCATGACCAGGAATTTTCCAAGGACCAATTAAAAGTGCGGCTACTAAGCCATTTGCTTTACGCGTGTCACGAAAAGAATATATTTATTAAAACTGGAAACAATACGTTTTGATTGCCACATTATATTTCTATGGTTCTCTTTTGCGACCCGAACAACTTAAAATATTAAACAACGCAGACGTCCTTAGGGGCTCGTCACGCGTTTCCTCCCCCACGAAATAAAATGAAAAGTAGCCACACCTATGAAATTTCATTTGATGTAGTCATTATATAAATCTACTTAATGATCGGCTTCCCGTTTCCGCAGGGCAATTTGATCACAGTGAGAGAGGGAAAGAAAACATGAAACGAATTGTTGACTAAAGTTCCAGAAGTCCATTTTTGCCTCTAGATCAACCACAAAATATTTGAACTCGCTGGAAAAGGTGCCCATCTAAAAAAGAGACCGTGACTTTACAGAGGGTACTTCCTACTACGACAGAAACCAGAAAAAAATTATAACCTACACAAATTTCTCAACGTTCCCCAAAGTCACTAGTCATGTTCCATTATTCCAAGATAGGTGTTTAATTTATAGCCCCGAATAGGCGAAGAATGGCTAACACTTTCGCAGCATCTTACAAGCTAAAGTCCGTGACATTTTTATTTCCTCCCCACCTCAAACCCACCCGGATGTGCGCGCGTTTCTTTAACGTAATCTCATTGTTTAATCATGGCGAAAGGCCAACAGAACATAAAAAAATTCTTGACGAGAATCATTGACCAACATCATGTATGAAACCTAAACAGAAGAGCAACAATCAACTGATGCTGTAAATTAGTGTTTTACTTGCCGCCCCCCCCCCCCCCCCCCCTCCAACGCCCCAAACTAAAAAAAACAGCACAAGGGCTTATCATATTCCACATTATTCTGGGACAGCAGTTTCCTATTTAGTACCCGAAATGCATAAAATAGCTTTGACAGTAATTGAATGGCCTTTTTTTTTAATTTGGGAGCATTTCCATTTTTGTTTCCTCCCCACCCCCACCCCAACCCGTCTGGATGTGCGCGCGTTTCTGTAACGCAATCTCATTGTTTAATCACGGCGGAAGGTCAACGGAACATAAATGATTTCTTGACGAGAATCTCCAGTTCAAAGCAGGATTTAAATGGTTGCTGAAAGAAGTTTTGGTCATTAAGGATAACAAAGAAATATTTGACACCTTGCACACGGCAGCTTATGGGGCGGAAGGCAATATTTTCTGCCGATGGTTGTCCTGACGGACTTTGAAGAATTGAACTCAGTTTAACGGCTGCGGTGTATTACAGTGATTTCGCACAACAAATCATCGAAAATGCGGCTGTATCCGACTGAAAATATAATTTGATATATTTTGAAATACCCAGTTCTCGATATTTCACGAGGTAAGTGGAATTTACGATTATTTTCTTAGTAAATCGTTATTTTCATGTTGTTATGCTAATTAGGAAGGCGGTGTTTGTTGACAAAAGTACAGTTAAAACTTCTTCTTCTATAATTTTCTCTTTTTAACTGCCCAAAAATTTTATTGCATATTCTTACAGACGAGACATTGCTCTTTAACCGGGATGCTGTTTTAGGATGCCAACTAATGTATCTTTAGCGATATTTTCCTTTAAACTCGGCCATTTTTTTGGCACTTGAAGAGTAGTTCAATTGGGAAGAAATTAAGAATTTTGTAAAAAAATCAGATTTCGGTCAAATTCCCAAAAAAGCTTTTCAACACAACCACAAACATTTGCTTGTTTCGAATAATGAGATTTTGTTCGGATTTGTAAGGCTTTCTTTGCAAGGCAAATTCTTAAAAGTGTGGCCTAAAATGGCCGCTGAAAGCCTTCTCAGAGTGGTAAAACCAAGATGGTCGCAGTACAGCTAAAATACGAATCGAACTGAGCTGAAAGTTATATTTATGTGAATCACTTATATAGACCATTCTTCTGAGAAAGTTTGAGGGATTTCATTTTTTCTCGTCCAAACGACGATAGTCGATATTTACAGAGGACGGCTCTTAAACGTCTCTCCTTCGGGTATTTGGAATGATGTCTGGCAAACAGGGCATTTGATTGTTGTTTGTAGCTGTCTTCTGGCGAAGCCTGCTAGTTTGTCGAGGCACTCCAGGCAGAATGAGTGAAGGCATGGCAATGTCTTTGGATTTTCCACTGTTTCTATACACAGTGGGCATTCAGCCTCCTTATTAAGATTCTTTAAAAGCTGTTTAACTTCCATGATTAAATTTATAAGTGACACTGACTCTGCATGGATGCAGAGACATATGCAAAATTAGATAGGAGTTGATATCTTGCCAAACAATGAATTATCGGAATGTGTAGTCGAGTGCATCCATGTGCTGAGTCGTTCCCAGGCTTTGTCGGTGGGGTTGGACCAAGCTGAAAATAAACCTTTTAAACAAAAACATTTTAACATACAGTATTCTTTTGTTTATGTGCAATCAATCAATCAATCAATCAATCAATCAATCAATCAATCAATCAATCAATGAATCAGTCAGTCAATATATTTAATGTGGTCAGTACGCTTAGCTAAAAAAGCTAGTTTGCAGGTACGTCAAGGAAAAAAAGGAAAAAAGAAATTTATTTATTTATATACATTATTTAAACAGAAATTCCAGTTCAGCGTAGCTGGTTTAAATGGAGATCTGTATAAAATAATAAGAATAAATAATCAAATATAGAAATGAAAGCAAAAAAAAAAAATTCAAAGAGTTCATGAAGGTGAGAAATTAACTAAGGTGATTTAGATGTTTCTTGACTCTCAGTTTAAAATTAGTGAGAGACTGATCATGACGTAAGTTACGAGGAAGAGTGTTCCAGGATTTGGCGGCATTGTACTTAAAAGATGTTTGAAATTTAGTAGTCTTGGCAAGAGGCAGGCGAATAAGGTCTTTGTTCCTAGTGTTGTAGTTATGGATCTGCTCCGAGGAGTGGAAGTCATCTAGCAGATAAGCTGGGGCCAAGCCATTGATACACTTATAGACCTGTATGCACTTTTGGTATTCTCTGCGGCATTGAAGGGATGGCCACTTCAATGTTTGCTGTATATCGGTATCAGTAGCCTTGCGACCCGCAATTATTCCCGCAGCTCGCTTGAGAAGACGGTCAAGGTAGATCTTGTTTCCCTGACCGCAACCATCCCACAGAACGCAACAGTAATCGAATAACGGTAGAACCATAGCATTAAACAGAGTAATTCAAGCTTCTTTTGGGATGACTTTCCGGGCTCTACGAAGCATTCCAAGGTGGGACGAGATTTTATTTCCGATATGATCAATGTGTTCGTTCCAATTTAGGCAAGGATCCAGAAACACGCCCAGATATTTAAATTTGTATACCCTTTCAAGATCTGTGTCATTAACACTAACTGCGAATGACTGGACTGAGCTCAATTTTTGATGAGTTCCCAAAAGTCAGGTGAAATTATAAGAGCCTTTTAAAGGCCTATAAATTTTAATAAATTAAGGTTAAGAATAAAATATAAGAATTTAACAAAATTTGTTACCAAGTAAAATGTACAAAAAATTGTGATCATTAAAAGTAGTAAACATCAGTCAAGGATAGATCCCACATCGCATTCAGGGTCCCGTGAGCTCTAATGCAAGCAAGCCCTTCTTGCTTCTTTCAAGGGAAATATTCTTTTGAATTTTGAGCTTTTAAGAACGAGATAAAAAAGGCTTGTTTGGATGCTAATAAGAAAACACTAAGATGGAAGCCATTTTGGAATAAGGTTTATGAGAAGGGATGCGTGTAAGAATTAAAATTTTATTCTGAAAGACACACAAGGGAAGACTGCCTATGTTATGTACGATAACTTTGCTATTGCAAGCGAGAAATCAAAGTATCAGCTGAGTCTTGGAACTTACTCGGGTGAGCACTCTTTTAAAGCAAACGCGTCCCTCCTCGTCCCGAGGGTCCCTTCCCCTCCTCTTTCGAGAACATAGGGGAAGCGACTGTGCGAATGAGGTTAAAACAACACAGCGCTATTTAGAAGTTCCCTGTGTCTTCAGATCAGTAGTCAATAAAAATTTGAACCGTTTGAGAGCCACGCTAAGACACTTTTCAGGATCCGAGCATTCACGATAATGGTTTCTGTGGTTGTTGATCTTCTTGGAACTGAATGTAAAATGTAATTAACAGTAATTTATTTTAACACGTTCCGCAAAATGAGTAATGGCTCGGTAAACGGCAGCCTCCCACGCAGTCGTTTTTAGGGGACTCGAGGAGGAGGTAATACGAGTCCCCTAAAAACGGCTGCGTGGGAGGCTAGGTAAAGGGGTCACTTTAGTTGAATTTTCAGGAAATTGTAGGTGAGGTATAGGATTACTTAAACCTCGAGCAGATAATAAAGGCCACTCTGAAAACTTCTAAGATTATGACGTGTAACGAGAATGGTTCATTGAAGAGGGTCTGCATGAGGGGGGTGGAGGAGGGGGGGGGAGGTAAAATATCAGTTATCATGATTGAAAGATAAGTCATTTCGCAGCTATCAATGACCCGAATAATTACGGATCTCAGTTAACTTTTACTTTGTGCATGTTTTTGCTGTTTTGTGTCGTATCAATGGTGTCCCTCCGAAATTAGCCGGACAGTTCTGCATGTATAATTTAACCTATTGTGCGTCCGCTGGCCGCTCCATTGCCGGATTAGCTTTGCTAATGGAAATTATGCTAATTAAAGATTAAAGATTAAAGATCATCCGAAGCTCCAAGTCATCTTCGATTGCAACAGTATCCTCCATGCATTAGCTATACCAGTTATTGCCAAGTTCAGAGTTTGCAAGTAAAATTCACACTATATTCTGGCAAAGTTTAGACATCTCAACTGAAAGTTTTCAGTTGGCGTTTCAGACTCAGTATTAGTTTAAAAATCTGCCATTTCCTCAGTTGACAGTTAAAATTTTGGTCAATTCCCACCATCCATACATACATTGGAATTATGTTCAAATATCAAGACGAGAAGATCAGACTGAAGATAGCTGTTGCCGTTAGAAGCTAAAGTACGTACAAGGGCCTGGGTAGGCCACTATTTCGCTCCGTCGGCCATTGTCAAAAATTTCTTCATATTACAGTTTCCAGCAAGATGTTTCATAGAATTCTGTAATTTATCAAAACTTTGTTTTACTGTATACTTTTTGCTGAAAAACGTGGAGGACTGTTGGAACAGCTGTATATGTCCGATAATTCTAAATCATACTTGAAATTGTTTTTTCCCAGTCGCATATTTTATTAGAAATTGCTTAACAAAGGTTTCAGTTACAAGAGAATCTGGCAATCCACCCATTTATGATCATGATAGCGCGCTTACAAATATTTTCGGTTTGCAAATACGACAGAAAACTGGTAGATAAAAAACAAGTTCTTCTACATTTAACAAAATTAGTCATTAACACGGTGTAGCTAGGATTTTTTTCCAAGGAACGCACAATTTCTAAAGTCCAACCACTCTCCCCGACCCTTCCACCCCCTAAATCTTTCCACGGACTTTATTTTTTCATATTTCCTTTTCTTACCTGCAGCACGCACAGTACCACAGGCAGGCCCAAGCTCGCGTCACTTGACAGCATGTAATAGTAGTGCTCAGACGACCTCCAAGAATTTTTATGAGTTCGACTTCGTTTGATGGCCGAACTCAATCCGATTCGATCCTGGGATGAAGACAGATTGAGTTCGACTGAAATTGCGTTTGATTGGCTGAGTAAAATGAAAAACAAAAACAAGACGAAGGAAAACCGGCTTGATATTTGGTTTTGATTTACGATTAAAGTGCCTATGAAGTAAAAACTTTTTTGCGTTTTTTGAAGTTTACCATGTCTTAATTACGAAATTATGAAAGAAATGCGCCAGAAAAAACATTAAGGTGCTTTTTTAGTCGTTCAAAATAGCCGAAAATGACAAAATTAGTGTCCCGGGGACTGGGAACTAGTTTAGCGTTTGATAACGTAGGAAATGCCTCAGAGATTTGTTTACAACACATCTCGCCTTGTTGTTACGGAATCACCCAATATTTTTATCGCGAAAATTTCGTGTTCAAGGTTTCTCCCCCCAAAAATGTCGGACAATGACGAAGTAATGTCCTTTACCGAAACTTTTCCAACGGATATCTGAAAGAGTCAAGCGATTCAGGCAAAATGGAAGTTGCTGCAAGCGAGCCGATGCGGATCATACTGGCGTCGAACAGCTCAAGAATAAGACGAGGACGAAGATCAAGATGGCCTTACCGCTACCGTTCTGTGCGCTCGATTCGAAGGCGACGTTTCGATGAATGATTGTTTAGTACTTGGATATATTTTACCGAAATGAAAAGGCGAAGAATTACGTAGTTTGCAGGAAATTGTCTCTCCAAACTCGATTTTGTTCGATTTGAGAATAGAATGCGAGAGAGCACAGATGCCGCAAATGGAAATTGCACAGGCCGGTCAAAAACTCACTTTTGATGGAAGTAATAGTTTTTAAACGTCAGATCGAGCGCGTTAACTCACAAAGCATGGATGGATGGGGGTTACACCGAGATGGTATGAGACCAACTGGAGGCAGATGGCTTGCTCAAGAAATTGCTGAAAATAAGCACATCAATTATCTTGAACTTGAAGCAGCTAAACTAGGCCTCCAGGCACTCTATGCTAAAGATTAAGGTGTACACATTCTTTTACAGCTTGATAATGTTACTGCAGTGGCATTTATTAATAATATGGGTGGTATCCATTCTAAACCATGTAATAATGTAGCACGAGAATATTTGGCTTTGGTGCCTTAGAAGGAGGATATGGCTCATTGCCACCCATATCCCAGGAATTCAAAATGAAACTGCCGATAGGTTTAGTCGCAAATTTCAAGATAGGACTGAATGGCAGTTAAATCCCAGTATTTTCAAACTGCTAGTAAAACAATAGGGAAGACCAGAAATAGATTTATTTGCTTCTAGACACAATTATCAGTGAAAAACGTTTGTGTCCTGGCATGCAGATCCTGATGCCTTTGCAACTGATGCAATGTCCTTAAGTTGGAAACATAAATTTGTGTGTATTTTCCCTCCTTTCAGCATGTTGTCCAGGGTCCTCCAAAAGTTGCAAGAGGATCAAGGCCGAGCCTTAGCCATAGCCCCACTATGGAGAACACAATTTTGGTTTCCCAAGATGAGTCGGATGTTAATCAGCAAACCAGTACTTCTACCCAAGGAGGAATCTCTTCTACGGTTGCCACACGACAAGACCAAGCTCCACCCACTATGGCCCAAACTTCAAATGATGGCATGTCTCTTGTCCGGGCGAGACTGCGACAGCAAAAACTTTCAAAACGAGCTTGTGATATCATCATGGAATCTTGGAGATCAGTGAACACCAAACAGTACCGAGTGTATCTGGATAAGTGGAGAACCTTTGCAACAGCAAGAAATGAGAATTCCATTCATCCATCTGTAGCCAATGTTTTTGACTTTTTGAAACAATTGCATGACACTGGGAGTAGTTACTCAGCAATTAACAGTGCCAGATCTGCATTGTCTGCTGCTGTGGAATTGGCTGATAGCCCTTATACAGTGGGTGAACACCCTTTGATCAAGAGACTTGTTAATCCAGTCCAGGTCACCTCTTCCACAATATCAAAATACCTGGGATGTGTCTACAGTTTTGAGTTTGCTTAAGACTTGGAGTCTTGCTAAGGAACTGAACATGAAACTATTAACTTTTAAGTCAGTTATGTTGTGTATGTTAGTTACAGGGCAGAGATGCCAATCAGTATACTTAATGGACATGAAACACCTTGAGAAACTAGTTAAACAGTCCAGGCCAGGGAAGGCACAACCAGTTTTGGTTTTGCCTGCATATCCTGCTGACAGGAGATTATTTGTAATGACAAAATAGAGGAATTTGTTGCAAGAACAGCCTCACTTAGAAGCTCTGACCATACTAGACTTTTCCTCAGCTATAGCAAACCACATCACCCTGTTTGTCAAAGTATTATTCCTAGATGGGTTAAAACAGTAATGAAGAAAGCAGGTATTGATACTGAGAGTTTTAAGCCACACAGTACCAGAGCGGCCTCAACTTCAGCTGCCTTTAGGGAGGGAATACCCCTAGAAACAATCATGGCTGCTGCAGAGTGGTACTTTTGCCACTTATTAAAAGAAAGATGTCAAAGAGGATGCTACATTTGGACAATCTATACTAAGCCGTTAGCTGTAATGTTGTCTTTCACGTCCATGTATGTTGTTGGAGGTTGCAATAAACCTATAACTGTTGTTGTTATGGATAGTTTGTCCAGTTGTTGGCTTGTGCAAGGCCCATGTGCTTTAATCTCGAATATGCAAATGAGGAGGTAGAATTAAAAAATTAAACAAGTCTTACCTGTAAGGTGAGGTTTGATTGGAATTCTACCTCCTCATTGCTGTATAGAGAGATCACGTGCCCACCCCAAAATTGGGACTCTACCCGCCCATTCAACATGGGCCAATGTCTTTAAAGGATGATCTTCACTACGCATGCGCTCTCTCACGTGATCTCTCTATGCAGCAATTAGGAGGTACAATTCCAATCAAACCTCACCTTACAGGTAAGACTTGTTTAATTTAATTAAATCAACTCATGACGTAAGCCGATTACTTTGCGCGCTTTCGTCACGTGGGTCCTCCTGAGCCCGTCATTTGCTGTACGCCCGTGGTCCTTCGCTTGCGTTACCTTAATATCCACCCCATTAATTCAGTTCCATTTCTGCGCTTTGTGACAATAATCTCTTGTAGTGCAAACTCACTGTAATGAAAACTATCTTCGGCAAGCAGAGTTCTCACACTCGACCTCGATCTCAAACAACTTGGTATCGACAAAATAGATGTGCGAGATAACTTCAAACTTGAACAACGTTGAATCACAAGACTCACAAGACCAGTATGACGGTCACAAACTCACGTAACGTAACCACACATTACTGAGCGCTGAAATCACGAAACAATTTTTGATTTAACATTTTCTTTCTTGTAGTCTTCTGGCAAGAGCTCTACCTTATTAGTTTTTCAATTGCCGCCTGTAACCAAATGCAACTTACCGAAGTGCCGATGGCCAAGGAGGACTCACAAAATGGGTCATACGGCTACACAGTTAAACGAACCAAAGCACTGCCGTGCAATGAGGTGAAACTGAGAGAGCTGGCTACCTTATATACAACTCCATTCCATCTCTTCTACAAGCAAAAACTACTTCAAGGCGCTGAAGTCTTCAACAACAGCTTTGCATGGACACGGTCAATAACTGAAACGAGCTTTAAGAATCACTTCGCCGTGAAAGCAACACCGACTCCGAAGATTTTGCAGATTCTGCACGAAGAGTGTCACATGGGTATGGACTGCTGTCCCCTTGGAGAACTCCTCCTCTGTGAAAAGCTGGGTATTAAAGGTGAAGAAATCATATTCATTTCAAACAACACGTGCTTTGAAGAGTACCGAAAGGCCTTTGAACTGGGAGCCATTATCAACTTGGACGACTATTCCCAAATTGACAACCTCAAGAAGGAGACAGGTATCAGTGTTGAATTCGTCGACATGGGGGGTGGTATTGGTGGCAGTTGTCATCCTGATCAAGGCCATCGACTTGACAGAACAAGTTGCATTTCGAGGACTTTCGAGTGAAGGTCTTGTATGAAGAAATAGTGTTGCCGCACCAGGATCTTCATCCTCTTCAGATCAAGTATGAATGCGGGATGCTTGTTACCATTCACTGCGGCTGGCTCATATCCCATGTCATAAACATGAAAGATACCTACAAACGTCATATTGGCGTTGATGCAACAATGGCTTACTTCTGGGCATGGCCTGACGGAGAGATAGAGGATTATCGTGAAATTACCATCGTCAAAGACCCGACTGCTTCCAATCATGTGCGAAATAATCTTCCTGATTACAAGTCGGTAGTCGACGACCCTTCCTACGCTTCTCCAAACTATGAAGGTGCAAAGATGGATCAAATGTTCGACATCGTGGGTTCCATGTGTTGGGAAAAGGACAAATTTGCTGTCGATCGCGTGCTAAATGTTCATCCAGAAATTGGTGACCTCTGCATCATCCATGACACAGGAGCTTATGGTGGCGCCGCAATGGGTCTCAACTTTAACGCCAAACTACAGCACGCGTAAATTTTGCGCGTTGGCCGCAATGTTTATGAGATGATTCGTCGACCACAAACTTACGAGAAAACTTAAGACTACTTTGCGACGATGGTATTTTCTTAAGAAAGAGGCCACACGTAAAAGGTTTTTCAAAGCGGATGGTCAGCTTACAGTTCTTTGTTTGTGCAACGACTTGTGTTTTTAATAAGACAGAAATTCGAAAAGGGTTTATCGTAACTTGGACAGGAAATTTACGTTATTAGCGAGCTGAATTTTATTTCAGCATCGGACAATGGAAAGCTAGAGGTATGGGGACTTTCACGCGGGATGCTTTGGTCGATGTGTGTATGGCCAGGTACCCACGGTCACAATCTGTTTATACGTACAAAAATAAAAATGCAATTGGAAACATTCAGTACTACAGTAGAGTATTTTAAACATTGTTACTTGCACTGTCTCCAAAAACTGATAACAGAATGGGGTTCGCGTGAATTAAAAATGGGCTTGATAAAAAGAGTAACACTATTACTGTTGCGTCAAAGTGACATAAAAATCACTCACTCCATTATATGCCCGCTCAACTCAAGGCTGCCAACGGGCCTGCTGTTACATCACCATCATATTCCATTTGTTATATCACTGTCTATAAACTGGTTATAGCTATGGCTAAGTGCGAACGGGAAAGGAAGAAAATGTATGTCATACATATGAAAATATGAAGAGGAGGGAACACATAAATAAAGGGGCCTAGATCGGCCAATATGTATTAGGTCTCTTGTAGGTTAACGTACCTTTAAGAGTATCTGGTGGATGAAGAAATCTGTAGAGTTTCCTGTGAGGAAAAGCTCCGTTGTAAGAACTGTAAAATCCCTCCCCTCTTACGATACACATTGCAGGTAAGTTTACCAACAAAGAATGAAGCAAGTCTTTGAAGGAATGCCATGCGTTTAGGTCATCATGGATGACAAAATCAAATGTGGGTGCGACAGGGAGGATCATGATATCCGATTTAAGGCTGTTTTGCAGCGGGTCCAAGATAACAATCTCCAACTGAGGAAGTCAAAGTGCTATGTACAGCTGGAAGAAGTGAAGTTCCATGGTCACATTTTTACAAAGGTTGGTTCGAAAACAGGCCCAGAGAAAGTCTGGGCCGTGGTAGAGATTCCCAAACCTACAGACCAGACAAAGCTGGTGTTCTAAGACTGTTGGAAATGGTGAACTATGTCAGTAAGTTCATCCCAAACATGTCGGACCTTACAGCTCCCTTGAGACAGCTGCTGCACCAAGATGTAGAGTGGCACTCGGAGGAGCAACAGGAGGCTAATTTCAAATAAATAAAGAAAGCTCTTGCTTTATCACCTGTGCTGGTTTTCTATGATGCAAACAAAAAGTTAACACTACAAGTGGATGCCAGTTCAACGGGCCTCGGTGCTGCCCTGATTCCAGTAGCCTGTGCTTCAAAGGCACTCACACCCACCCAGCAAAACTATGCACAGATCGAGAAAGACCTCTTAACTGCAGTATTTGTTGTGCTAAGTTCGAAGAGTCTATTGTGGGCCGTGAAGTCACAATCGAAAGTGATCACAAGCCTTTGGACGCAATCATCAGAAAGCCCTTACATTTAACTCCATTAGGCCTACAGAGAATGCTGGTCCAACTCCAACGTTTGTCAGGCATTAACGTGGTATACAAACGTGGGAAAGTCTCTATCTAGCAGAGGCTCTTTTCGGGCCCATCTGGAGGAACAGCTGGCAAATGCTGAACAGTTAGACATTAACTCAGTGGAGCACATGATCTCAGACCCACCGTTGGCCAGGTTCGCAGTCGCAAAAAAAGAAGATGTAGTCCTGTCGGAGTTGAAAGTAGTCATTTTGCCAGGTTTGCCAGAGTCTAAAGGTCAGGTTCCAATCAAGTTACAGGAGTTTCTGGAAACACAGGGATGAGTTCACCCTAGCCCATGGACTGATCTTGAAAGGTCAAAAGATTTTTGCACCCCAAAGCCTAAGAGGAGAGATGCTTGAGAAATTACACGAGGGACACCCGGGCATTGCCAAGACATTAATGAAATCACGGGAAGTCTTGTTCTGGCCAGGGATAAGTACGTAACAGAGAAAATCGAGAAGTGCCTTGTTTGTCTAGAGAATAGGCTAGGTCAGCACATCGAACCTCTCAAGTCACATGAGATTCCACCTCTGCACTGGGCTAAGGTTGGCACAGACATTCTACACAAGAATGGTCGCAACTGTCTCACTACAGTTGATTATTATTCCAAGTGGCCAGAGCTGACTTTGCTTAATTTCATGACCAACACTGCAGTAATCACAGCCTTAGTCAGTTTGCAGAAGACTAGGGCTTCCAGCATGTCACCTCAAGACCGGGCTACCCACAGTCCATTGGCTAGTCAGAAAAAACTGTGCAAACCCTGAAGGCAATGTTAGAGAAAGCGGAGGACCCGTACAAAGCCCTCCTTTCATACACCAATACGCCAATAAAGCAGTAATCTTACCGCCAGCTCAGATGCTAATGGGCAGACGCTTGAGATCATCAATTCCAGTCACTGAAGATATGCTGAAACCCCAACTTCACGACCGTGAAGAGGTCCTCCCTAAGCTAAAGGAAAGAAAAAAAGAAAGTAGAAGATACACCACGACAGAACAGCAAAGGAACTGTCACCATTGCGGGATGGCGAGGTTGTGACAGTAAAGGAAGGTAACAAGTGGAAGCCTGCCACAGACACACAAATTCTTCCCTCACCTAGATCCTATAAGGTCGAAACTGAGCATGGAGAGTACCGAAGAAATCGTCGGCACCCGTTGAGGACCTATGAGTCCCCTACATCGGAGGTCACTAATGATGATGGCATACCAGAAACAGGAGCAAACCTACTATCGTTGCGGCTACCCCTGAGGACCCTGAAACGCAGCCGGTTGAAATGTCTACTACTACTGCCACTCGGTGCGGTAAGACCGTTAGAGAACCGCAGAAATTCAAAGACTGTTAAGTAGCTTTAAGTACTAGAGACAGTGCAGCCATTTCATTTAACTGTGGCGTGTTCACTTTACAAGTTAAGGACGCTGAGATTAACACTGTTTTTGTTTTTTGGTTTAATTCTTTTTTATGCTCAGTTTTTCATGTTGCTAAAAAAGGGAATGTAGCACTTGTGTTCAATCAGCTCATCAGCCTATATCTGGTGCATGTGTGTTTTGTTCGTCCGCCATCTTGTGTATGTTCTGTAAACACTTCAGGAACTAATCAACACCAGGTAATTTTTCATTTACTTACAAAATTTTGTGGACAAAATTGCTGTTTACAAGTGTGGACCCTGCTTTTAATTCCTACCTGATTTGGTCAAATGATTTTATTACGATCCTTTGACAGTGCATCAGTAGAAGAAGACCGCCTAAAGAAGCTTGGTCTGATCGAGGGACTAACTTTATTGGAGCTAACAGAGAGTTGAAGGGGTTCATGGCGCAGTGGAATGAAGAAAGGATTAATTGACAGCTGCAGCAGAAGGACATCAAGTGGGTCTTACAACCACCTGCTTCACCTCATATGTTTGGAGTATGGGAACGCCTAGTGCAAACTACAAAGAAGCACTTGAAGACCGTTTTTGGCAGGTGGGCTTCTTAATGACCTTGAGCTGAGAACATTGCTTGCTGAAATCAAGTCGATTGCCAATAACCGCCCCATAACTGCTGTTATGCTGTTATGAAATCCTGCAGATTTCACAGCCTTCACACCGAATAGCTTCTTGTTGCAGAGAGCTACGCAACTTCCGCCTGGAGTATTTGTGAGCGGGGATAAGTTTTCCCGCAGGCGATGGGGGAAGGTCCAGTTCCTTGTGGATCACTATTGGAAGCGCTGGATACGAGAGTACCTGCCGGCTCTTCAACGAAGACCAAAATAGGTCAATTCAAGAAGAAATGTGCAGCTTGGCGACTCGGTAATTATTGCAGAGGATAGCGAAATTCGTAAAAGATGGCCAATTGGTCATGTGGTGGAAGTGTTCATCGAACAAGATGGGGGTGTGTGTTCAGCAGAATCAAGACAGCTGGCGGAGTGTTTCACCGCCCCGTTACAAAGATATGCCTTGTGCAAGAAGCTAATGGTGAGCAGGGGAGCAGGGATGGCGCGGTGGTCAGAGTAGTCGCCTCCCACCAATGTGGTCCGGGTTCGATTCCCGGACTCGGCGTCATATGTGGGTCGAGTTTGTTGTTGGTTCCCGTCCTTGCTCCGAGAGGTTTGTCTCCGGGTTCTCAAGTTTTCCCCTCTCCTCGAAAAGCAACATTCCGAAATTCCAATTCGATCTGGAATCTGAGGGCCACAGGTTTGCCAGTCGTAACAGTTAATTAATTAATTTATATATATATATATATATTGACTTTGTTGAGTAAAAGACACTTAAATTAAATTAAACGAACGAAATGCGTAATTACAGCTTGTCCAAATGTAAACCCCAACTAAAAATGGCCTGTAATATCAATCATCAATAAGTTGTTGAAATATGCAAATAAACTTTGCACGTGCTTTCCCATTTTCGATTCTGTCTCCATAAGGGATGGGCCATTCTATTTTTGAGAGGGGGGGGGGGGGGGGGGGGTTGGGAAATTACCAAAAAAGATTCCTGCACAGAAAAAGTAGAGAAATAAAATTATGCACAGTGGGCCAAGGGAAAAAATAGGGCAAGCCTTTGTACTCGTAGGATCCTGTTAGACCAAATGAAAAACTAATCTCTAATTTTTGTCATAATTTAATTTCAACAGACAGAAATGCTGTAACTATCGGTATAATAACTCACCTATTTGTGTTTCATATCATAAATACATCATTTCCATCTATGTCTTGTATTAAAACATAAATTTGAACCTTTTAACTGAATCTGGTATAATTTAAAATGCATGTCATAAAATATCACTTTCCATCTCTTATATTAAAATATAATTTTCAGCTATCTTCAACATATCTGATATCTCAGGCCCTCAGGGAAGGGGGGTGCGACCGAACTCCCCCCACAGGCTGCGAAGGTCCACTTTTTAGTTAACCAACGATTCAAAAAAAGTGAATTTTAAAAAAATATAGATAGTATAGTTCCGTTCTGATTCACTGCTAGTGTAGTAAAAATGAAATAAATAAGCAAAGAAAATATATACCGTCGATTGCATCTACCCGTGAATGCACTGGCGCACAAAGCATGTTTTCAAATGACGTCAAGCATCCAAGTTTATCTAACACACATTGATCTGTTTGCTAAGAATTACCCAAGGAGGCTTGAGATCATGATGATCAGCACTGCTGATCATCATGGTTTGCTGCAGTAAACCCAGTGAATAATACGGATTTTCAACTTTACTTCTATTTTTGTTATTTGTGAATAGTCACATTATTCTCTAAAACTGTAAAATACATACGTAAAGTAGTCTCTGCGCCAACAAAATCAATTTTGAAGCTAAAGGGTTGAGTAATATCCACGTTTTTAAGTTCGCTTTTGGCTGCCTGTTTTCGTATCATACTGCCTTCAAAACGCACGAAATGCAATCTCAGACAACCTAGTTTTCAAAATTTCCCGGGGGAGCATGCCGTCGGGACTCCCCTAGAGGCTCGCGCCTCTGGCTCTCGATTGGTCCGTCTCCTCGTTGGACCGCACGCTCCCGCAACAGAAAACCTGCCTACGGGCCTGTATCTATTAATTAAATAAACAATAACTATTATTAAATAGTGTTCACAGTCTTGAATGTATACAACTATAAAGGACAACTGGCAGAGTGGTTGTACTTAAACCCAAACACTATCTAACAGTGGGTGTGTAATAGACTGTCAAAATTGAAACAAACGAAAACAACCAAATAGTGTCTGATCGTGCCCACTGTACACTATGTTTCTGCCCCTACTTCCGCTTCTGCCACCAGCCAGGAAGCGGTTTAAGACTGGGGGGGGGGGGGGGGGGGGGCACAGCTACACCACATGGCGTTATGTTGTCAGGCTGCATTTATGTCAAGGCTTTGTTACTGGAAGAGGGTGGGAAGTGAATGGCTAGGTGTTTTCTTTAGAACACATTTGCGTTTTTAATAAGATATTCAATACTGATTTCCTGGCATTGGATAAAAAGATCCAGGCATTTTAAAAAGGTTTGAAATTCAGCTAAATAGAATTTCTCATTTATTTTTGTAACCCAACATGTAACACTGAATAGACTAAATGCAGCTTGTATCAGCCTGGAGAGAAACCAGTGCTTGAGAGTCTTGAGGTACATGTATCATTTTCTGTTCCAGACTTGAATAGGCATGCCTCATAAATGCTCATTTTAGGTAACATGAAGACTGAAAACCGATGGAAAAAAAATCGTGCACAACCTTAAGGTGCTAAAAAAAATTCTTCCACAGCCCAAAGGCGAAACAAAAAATCTTAACAAGACAAAATTGCCCAACCCCCATCCCCCCTCCCCAACTCAAAAATAAAATGGTCCATCCCTAAGAAAGTGAAATAAGCGACATCATTATGATCACTCCCGATTCAATTGGTAAGAAACTCAACGGTTTGCAAAACGTTTCAGTCAATGACATCATATATGGCTTCACTAACTAAAACCGACTTCGAGCTTCGTGCTATTCTTCAGTTGAGGAAGAGGTTGACAAAGAAAACTCAGATATTTCGTCTCGCAAATGCAAAAAGGGTTAGAATAATTAAGTTCCTTCATAAATTTAGTATTTTCAATAGCGTAACGCGTGGAGAAACCACGTTAATTTTTCGACGAAAAAAAGATGAAAAAGTCTGAAGCTCCTTGGCAGGCTGGAATAATAATGATATTGCCCTTACAAATGTGAGATGAGAATATATCAGCTTCTTGTTTATTAAGTTTTTGTCTAAAATAAAATGCTGGATGGTTTTAAAGGGGAGGTTGTGATATACATAACCAAACTTCAAACAAGGACAACACCCCCCCCCCCCCCCCCTCTTTCTCTCTCTCTCTCTCTCTCTCTCTCTCTCTCTCTCTCTCTCTCTCTCTCTCTCTCTCTCTCTCTCTCTCTCTCTCTCGGCTTTCTCTTTGTAGGGGCGTAGCGACCATATACGCACGTACGCACGTGCGTATCTCGAAAATCTAAAAAAGAATATTTTATTTATTTATTTACTTTATATAGATTTTTTGGCAAAAAGCGACTTATGCACATGCGAGAGTTTTCTCTTATTATTGCTGCTATTTTACGAAAAGAAAACTGTGTGAATATTGCACTACTCATTTTAATATATAAGAGTTCAAAACTCAGTCATCACAACGGTGATGGTCGAGACACTTGTGTTAACCTGCGCTGCCGAACGCAGTTTTAACGGCATGAAGGGACTGAAATCCCTCTTCGAAGCACTATGAGTGAGGAGAGGCTGTCCTCTTTGGCAATACTCCACATACACAAGCACAAGAATGTGCATGGATATTGACAATCTAGTTTCCGAATTTTCCCATCGTCAAGGGAGACGTCTCGCCTTTTTCCTGTAGCCACATTTACAGTTACAATACACAAGTCCAAATATACACTTATATCAGAACTTCCAAAGGCTGACAAATAAACAACAAAGTCACTGAATAGTTAGCGTTTTTTTATGTTTGATTATGTAACTTCTCTCTGGAAAAAATGGGAAATAGCATTTCCGAGGTCCTAAAAATAAAGCTTTTCAGGGGAAGCATGCCTCCACACTTCCTAGAGGCTCGCGAATTCAGCGATCGTTTCGCTACGCCCTCCTGTGCGTACCTAAACGGAAAAACCACGCTACGCCCCTGCTTTGGAGCCCTTGCTCGACTTGCTTGTGCTGGTGTTAGATTTGCTTTCAGTGGATCAGGAAATTCGGCTGTTGGAAAAAATCCCGCGAACAAGCAGCAAGCCAACGCTTGCACTTCGCGATATCTTGTGCTGGTTTCGGAAATGGAATGAATACTTTCTTCCCTGGTTGCTCAACCTCTTTGAGGGATTTCGGCCACTTGTCAGGATACCTCGCGTCTGTTTTGCATTCACCCCAACAGCATTGTTTTGTGCTTACCATTTCGGTCCGTCTTGGACGCTAACTGCGCGATTTCACCAAGTTTTTCGCTTTTTGGTATTGCTACGGCAGTAATCGCTCATACATTTAACAATTATCTTGCCAAATCGCGCTGAATATCGCCTGATACTTAGCCGACTAGGCCGTAGCCAAGGCCGAGTTGGCTAAAATCAGGCGATATTCCGCAAGAGCAGGATAATTGTTTTATTATTCAACACATTGATAACAAAACACAGGTTTATAGCAAAAAAGCTGGAGGCGATCTTTATTTGTCAAAAAAGAAACTTGTAACATTTTCCCGCGCGCCGACCGGCATGAATGAAAGTGGCAGCTTTGTTCAAGTTTGAATGAAATCGAGAGCGTTTTGCATCAAGTCATTAAAAAATTGAGTACTCGTCTAGTACGCCAATCGCTCCGGCAAAATTTCCCACAAATTTCTTGCCTCAAAAGCTAAAACCAAACAGTATTTTGAAGCTGCGAAGGATTTGTTGTGTCAGCCGGGCCGAGCTGACCAGACTGAAAAAGCTTTTAAACGATTTCTCGGGTTAGTGTTTCTTTGTTTAAGTACTATAAGCAAGCAATTTCACGATCTTTCCTCAGTGGTTTAACAAACGCATCTTGTGCCTTGTTGCTTGCAAGAACTCTGGATCTTTTATGAAAGTAAACGGTTTTCCAAGCGGCTCCGATGCTTTTGAGAATACTTGCTTTGTACTCCGTCTCTTTTTTGTCTGCCAGAAAGCTAACATTTCTCGAGACACGTGCTCGGACGATTTTTTCATCTCTTCAAGACGAGTCGAGAGCTATTTTAACGGGTGCGAGAACCAATCTAAGGAAATACATGTACTGTTTGTAATTTCTGAGCCCTAGAATACGGTACAATCCAAAAGTCTAGCGAAAAAATATATCAAACGTTTTTGCTGAACTGTAAGGCTTAATTTGCCAGTTCATAAACAGAAAGGTATGAAAACTAAGCAGTCGTTTTTGCACTAACCATTTCAATTCTTAACAGCAAACTTGGTTGTCTTCTTTTTGTTCAGTACAAAACAGTGTTATTAATAGTTTGGCGTTCTAGCGAGGTCGCAGTTACTTTTTGAAACTACAGTTACACACGAAAACTACGTATATCGCAGGATATCTGTTGTGTGCGGGCGACGTATATTGAGTTCACCATGACCATATTTGGGCAGTTTCAAAATGTGTTGAATAACAATTTCCTTTATCACATCCCAATGTTTGTCTGAGTCTGTACGGTGGGTCTCATGGGATCTCGTGTGACAAAATCCATTTTCAGTAATAGTGCACAGTGCTATTAGCACACCACGGATCAGCCACACTTTGGTGAGTTTAAATTGTTTCTTTTGCTGTCGTTTTGTCCTAATGTCCTTGGCCCCGAACTTGCATAAGGTTAGCCAAAGCTTCAGCATTAGGCTATGCTATCCCTTGCAACAAGAGGCTCAAAATGACCGACTACATTGTGTTAATGCGAATATACTTCGTCATGTACATGAAGTCCAACAGCACTTTTCACAGGTACATGTGAGATACACATGTTCCACGGACGCTAAATTTGTAACACCTTGTAATTACTGTAATAAGTTGTCGACCTCTTTATTTCATTCGACTGCGATGCTCTGGCCGAGTGTGCTTTTCTACATTTACATAAATGTGCTCCAACTTAAATATGCGTGTGCGAACATAATATACAATACGTGCTTATTAGTACATGCATGCATACAGAGTGTTAACAATGACTGAACTGAACGGTGTAATGATAAAGGTTTAGGCAATTCATACAATGTACGTTATTTCATTGCTCGCGTAAAAAACAACAATGTGGAGGCGACTGAAATCATTGATTTAATGCAGGGAGAGCACAATAGGATATTATGAAGGTCATAATTATAATAGATAATTACTTCGGCAGTCGGTGCTATGAGAGATATTACAGCCAGCTTCGGGCTACGCCCTCAGCTGGCTGCAATAGATGATTTTCACCTCGCACATCGTCACGCAAGTGAAAAAATAAAATCCTCAACCATTCAATAGATAAAGCCAAGAAATGTTATAGAAGAGTGATACATAAACAACGTGTGAAAGCCACAGGGCTGTGCGATATCTCCTAATCGAGTTATTCGAGAAAATGTACCACGGAAAATTACAGAGTTTAGTATGGGACCCCATGTTGGTGCTCCGTCTGATGGCGGCCGGAAACCAGCAAAAACATCTGGAGTTTACCTTGGCTATTTCAAAACCTTTCTTCTCTCTGCTGAACTTTCACACATTGACATTAACACTTCTATTACATGTTAGCTGATCAGACCTAAAAAAACACGAGGCAAATCGATGTTTTCAAGTACGTGACATGTTTAGAGCAGCAATCCTTCTGTCACGCACTGCGCAAAAATCTAAAATTCAAACTGCTCCATTTTCAAAATAAAGAAGGCTATCCTGCTGAAAACAAGCAAGCCGATGGAAATTTGTATTTTCTTATATGTGATGAAGATAAAAACCCAAAATTGTGTTTAGTTATGAATTTCAGTTTTTTTATGACGTCATGTGAAAACCAAGAATATCTCTCATAGCACCGACTCCCGGGGGGGGGGGGGGGTACTCCCTTATATGGGCTATATAGGTATGTGCGGCCCCAAAGGGTATGGTTTTTCAGCCGCTTTGGTCATAAATAGGGTATCGATTTTAGCCATTTTGGTAATAAATAGGGTATCGATTTTTGCACTCTAGTCTTGAATTCGTTGTTTTTTTGTTTTGTTTTGTTTTGTTTTTTTTGTTTTTTGAAGAAGCTACTTCTTCATCATGATGTTTACGGCAACTGTGTACGAGCCGCAACGGCTTCTCACGCGCTGGGCTTCAGGGGTTTTTGAACTGAAGTTGACCAGACACTATCAGGTCATAAATAGAGTATCGAATTTTTGGTCAGGTCATAAATAGGGTAGGGAAAATTGTAGTCCCAAAAACAGACGTCCTTAGGGGTTCGTCACGCAAAGGGAGGAAACGCGTAACGAACCGCTAAGGACGTCTGCGTTGGAGGCTAGGAAAATTGCAGATTTTGGTCATAAATAGGGTAAGGGTTTTGGGAAGCGGGCGGCACACCCCTATCCAAATTTTTTGGGGAGTAACCCCCCCCCCCCCCATCCCTTCCCGGGCACCGACTACTATCTTACCGAGGGTAAGTTCAACCTCGTTTTATAAAGGTGTTGATAGTCTTGATATTAATGGCGGTCGACTACTGTTACGCCCTATAAGTGATTGAAGTATTACATCAAACACGACACACAGTGTTTCATCACATGTAAAACACCGAGAAGACAGTTGAAAATACGATGCGTAGCGGAGTATTTTGACGAACTTCGAGGTTTTTGATATTGTGATGAAACACTGTGACAAGTGTTTGATATAACTTCTCAAACAAACTGATTTTGAAGGAGAAATTAAGGATGCAAAAACGAGGAGTTTTTCAACAGATATCCAAACACGTCACGGTGCATGATTTCCTTTGTGTTTGGCTTTTGAATTATGAGTTTGAGAACTTTATTTCGTCTGACTAACCAGAATGCTGCCATGAAAGTGCCGATGTCATTGTGAAGTAATAGGCTGATTTAGCAACAGAACGGGAACGTCAGTTGACAACGGCGCGCGCATCAAGAATGCCCATATATAGTCGAAATAGACTCGTGTCCAGACTATTCCGCGAGCTCTCGCGTCTTGAAATGACGTTCCCGTTCAGCCTAATGTCATCAATTGTCGGGCAGGAAGGACGAAATAGTTCACAGGTTTAACAAAAGACAGCGACATTTTTCTGGGTTTCTGCTGCTACTGAATTATTTGCCTGCGTGTTTAATTTTGATCTCGTGTTCTACGCCTTCGTTTTGATTTTGTTAAGTGAGAACAGCTTCTCGATCATTTTTGTTATTAGAAATAATAACATAAAGAAGACGAGGTCAAAGAAAATTCATTGGCGAAAAAAAAAAGTTTTGTAGATCGATTTAAACCCAACATCCTGGAAATCAGGGGTATATCTCATTGGAATATATAAAGCGAAATGTGGGCGGTAAAGAGTGAGGCGAATAACTAATCATGAATGGAAATTGAGGTGAAATTTACTGACTGTAAATGGTGCATCGGTAGAATAAAGTAAAATATCCTCATCAGACTTTACCAGATAACATTCGGTTCAAGAGCGTTTTCAAATGCTGCTCCACGACTGTGGAATTCAATTCCACAGAAAATAAGGTTTGCTTCCTCACAATCGTGCTCAAGAATAAGCTTGAGGTATATCTTTTGAAAAGAACTTTCACGTGTTAAAGAGGGTTTGAGAACTTTAACGGGTGCATTATATGATGTTTTATTAGTATATACCACACAAGTGAATAGTACTTTTCGCGCGCGCTGATTGGCTATCTCGGAGGTGATTAGCCAAGTACTATTCACCTCCGAGCAGCCGAAGAGAAACAAGATGGCTTCCCGTTTCGCCACCGAGTAAATTATTTCGATAAACGAGGCGGCTGTTAAAAAAATACATAAATTGCCAGAAAGTTTGGTTTGACGGCATTAAATGATCACTTTTTTAATCTTTTCAACCACATATTCTGAGGCGAAAAATGAAAATACAATTCCTTGTTTACGAAAACTGCCGAGCACTAAAATTACAATGAAAACAATGAAACATCTAATATTTTTCAGCATGTTTTCAACAACTTGACAAATTTCAAAGAAAAAGTGAAGAAATGACACTGTAGGAACTAATCAACTGTCTTCAAAAGTTTTATTTGTCTGCAAGAAAGCGAGACGGAACTTTCTACAACAAGAAATCGCTTACCGCGTGCCGCACGAGATTTTAAAATTTCATACCATTTGTCGGTATATTGTCAGAAGTAAAACAATTTTTTGGTCCACTAGTTATTCAGCTTGTGTGGCATATACTAAAACAATTATTCACCTCAGTGTCGGTGAAAGTGATGGATATTTACCTCGCCGCATCCATCACTATTCACCTCCACTTCGGTGAATAATTTTTAAACTAGCTATCTTTGAAATTTTTTAATTAGCTTCATTATTTCTGACTTTTTATGTAAAAAAAAAACCTGTTGTAAAGCGCTACTGGGCATAGATACCAGAGAACTTTCCAAGATCAATTTGCTGACCGTCTGTAATTGAGCAAATACTGAGCAAGTTAATAGTTCAGGACTCACTATAGTGGGTCTCGGTAGGGAAAAGGTTTATACTGGGCTCAGTGATAGGCCACTATTTCGATCAGTCGGCCATTGTTGAAAATTTCTTCATAACACGCAGTTTCGAGCAAGCGTGATTTTTCATAAAATTCTGTAATTTATCAAAACTTTGTTTTGAAGCATACTTCTTGCTGAAGAACGTGGACGGCTGTTGGAACAGCTACATCAGCCTTACTTGAACTTGTTTTTTCTCCAAGTTGCATGTTGTATTACTTTACAAAGGTTCCAGTTACAGAAGAATCTAGCAATCCACCCACTTAGGACAGCACGCGTACAAATATTTTCGGTTTGCAAATATCTTTGAATATTGGTAGATGAAGAGTAACTTCTTCTACAGATGGGTCAATTAACAGGGCGTAGCCAGGAATTTGTTTCCTCAGGAACGCACAATTTTTCAAATCCAACCACCCTTCCCGCCCCCTCCACTTCCCAAATCTTTCCTCGGACTTCCTTTTCTTGCCTGCAGCACGCACAGTAACACAGGTAGCCCAAGTTGCGTCACTCGAAAGCGTGTAATAATTTATTACTAGTGCCCAGATCGGCCTCCAATAATTTTTGTGACCTCGACCTGAACCCAATCGGATTCGATCCTGGGATTGAGATCGACAGAGTTCGACTGAAATTACGTAAAGATAAAGTCTGGCCAAATTTCTAGCTAGAACTTGAACATGGCGTATTAAATAGCTAAATTGAAAAGTTCGTTATTTTAAATTACCATACCCAAATTCGCAGTTAGCCAATCAGAAGCCTAGTCTACTGTCCTGATATCCTACGATATCAAGTAATTGACCTGATATCGCACGATATCATAGTCACTGTCAAGTAAAGTAATAATGTTACCGTACGATACAATGAAAAGAGGTTTTACCAATAAAACAGTACATAAATGTGTCGCCAATGCGTACCCGAAATAGGTACGATTAGGTATTTACCCATTATCCAGCCCAAAATCTGGTGATATTTTTAGTTACTGTGATAAAATCTGTCAGGTGTCCTAACTTATGGCCCGCGAAGAGAATAATACGAGTCAACAAGCGGCGCAAAAAGTGATCAATGAAAAATTATTTTACTTGGAGTTTCATTTACGAAATTTTCAAAATCCAAATTTAGCGAAATATTTGGGACCTCCGTCTCCATTGTTTCAGTTTCAAGCTTTCAGTACTTGTCAACAAACATCGCGCAGTCGGCGAGCGCCGTCCAGTATAGTTTTGGTGGGACGGTGTTTACTCTTTTTACGACCGGAAAACACAGAAGCTTAGTCTACTGTCCTGATATCCTACGATATCAAGTAATTGACCTGATATCGCACGATATCATAGTCACTAATCAGCAGCAAAGGTAAATCGGTTTGGACTAAAGATCGGTACCTGATTAAGAGATAAATGTTACATTTCTCAAAATGTCAATTGACTACACATAATTACAAGAATAAGATCAAGTGGAACTAAAACTTACGTTTTTCCTTATAAACTTGTTCTCTTTCCAAAAATTGAAAATTCCTGAGAGATTTACCGTAGCGGAAGGCATGATTCAATTACACAAATTGATTAAAATATTTGCCATCTCCTTAGAAATCTGGATTTATATAATTTAAATTGTATAGATGTTATGTACCTGGCTAAAATATAGAACATAACATTACGCTGAGGATATTGATCCAGTAACGTTACGATAACAAAATTCGTCTTTACAGGTCAGTATTTGGAATGACTAATGTTTACTACGTCATAAACGTAACCAGTACTATTCCATAAGGTTGATATCTTTGTGTTTTATTTTACAACCAAGGTTCCAGCCTTTCAGTATCATGGGCTTATAAGAGGGCCTCAATGAGGTTTACCGTCAACCGTCAAAGAAAAACCTTACACGGTTTCAAGGTCTTTCAAATATCACTACTGATCTCGGGTGCTCATCCCGGTCTTAAATCACAAAACCCGAACTCACAAGGCCAGCATGAAGGTCACAAACTATCATGTAACGTAACTAAACTTTACTGAGCGCTGCAATCACTAAGAAATATTTGATTTACATTTTTCTTTCTTTTAGTCTTCTGGGAAGAGCTCTACCTTATTAGTTTTTCAATTGCCGCCTGTAACCAAATGCAACGTAACGAACTGGCGATGGCGATGGTGGACTCGCAAACTGGGTCATACGGCTACACAGTTAATGAAACCAAAGCACTGCCCTGCAGTGAAACGGAGCTGAGAGAGCTGGCTACCTTATACCCAACTCCATTCCAACTCTTTGACAAGCAAAAACTGCTTCAAGGCGCTGAAGTCTTCAACAACAGCTTCGCATGGACACGGGCACTCACTGGAACGAGTTTTAAGAATCACTTCGCCGTGAAAACAACACCGACCCCGAAGATTTTGCAGATTCTGCACGAAGAGTGTCACATGGGTATGGACTGCTGTTCCCTTGGAGAACTCCTCCTCTGTGAAAAGCTTGGTATTAAAGGTGAAGAAATCATATTCACTTCAAACAACACACCCTTTGAAGAGTACCGAAAGGCCTTTGAACTGGGAGCCATTATCAACTTGGACGACTACTCCCAAATTGACAACCTCAAGAAGGCGTTAGGAGGCTCTATGCCCGAAATAGTGTCGTTCCGCTTCAACCCAGGTCCTTACCATACCATTGGCTATAATCAGAGTATTGGGGACCCTGTTCAAGCCAAGTTTGGACTCACGAAAAGCCAGTTGTTCTCTGCCTACAAGAAGTGCTCTGAATATGGAGTGAAACGTTTTGGTTTGCACACGATGGTAGTATCGACGTGTCGCGATATCGCGGACCTCGAAGAGACCGCTCGGATGATGTTCAAGTTAGCAGTGGAAATTAAGAAGAAGACAGGTATCAGCATTGAATTCGTCGACATGGGTGGTGGCATCAGTAGCAGTTGTCATCCTGAACAGAAGGCCATCGACTTGGGAGATTTGGGATTTCGAGTGAAGGTCCTGTATGAAGAAATAGTGTTGCCGCACCAGGATCTTCATCCTCTTCAGATCAAATATGAATGCGGGAAGCTTGTTACCTTTCACTGCGGCTGGCTCATTTCCCGTGTCATAAACATGAAAGACACATACAAACGTCATCTTGGCGTTGATGCAACGATTGCTGATTTTTGGCTTGACGAAAAGGTAGAGGATTATCGTGAAATTACCATCGTCAAAGACCCGACTCCTCCCAATCATGTGCGAAAGAATCTTCCTGATTACAAGTCGGTAGTTGACGACCCTTCCTACGCTTCTCCAAACTACCAAGGTGAAAAAATGGATCAAATGTTCGACATCGTGGGTTCCATGTGTTGGGGAATTGACAAATTTGCTGTCGACCGCGTGCTGAATGTCAATCCAGAAATTGGTGACCTCTGCATCATCCATGACACAGGAGCTTATGGCGGCGCCGCAATGGGTCTCAACTTAAACGCCAAACTACAGCACGCGGAAATTTTGCGCGTTGGCCCTAACCTGTATGAGATGATTCGTCGACCACAAACTTACGAAGACTACTTTGCGACGATGGTATTTTCTTAAATGACATTTTCGTTTTCCATTGTAGTTCACATTTCAATATCGCAGACTCCGAAAACTGGTGTTAGCTTCTGGTATTAGTAACTCTAGAAAGTTTTGTGTTAGTCTCAGCAAAGAATAAGGACTTAGTGGGAGAAAGTAGTTGGTACAAACCTTCAAGAGCTCCATTTCAAACAAAGCCAAAAGTGCAAGTCAGGGTGTGGTCAGTTTTGAAATTAACCTTTCAGGGCAAACTCGTTTTCGCTTAACAAACACACCACCGTATGCCTAGCTAATCTACGGTGTTGCAGTGTGATGAGACACGTGAGTTGTCGACGCCAAAACCCCGACTCTAACCCAAAACTAACCCTAACTCAAAGAACTGACCCAAAGGCCAAAGCAATGACACTAATTCTGGAATCCCGAAAATAACCCTGGGTTGGAGTAAAGGTTAGCAATTGCTGTTTCTTGAAGGTGTCAAATGTCCAGGTCACGTGATTTGAATTGTTCCCATAAAGGGGCAGTGTCACCTATTTTGTGTGTTACTTTGAATAGCCAAAAACTACAGTTGAATCGATGGAATCGTCAAAATAATGGTTCAGTGTTGTTAACAATTACCCTACTAATGCACAGGAAGTAGTATTATGTATGTATGGCTGCTGATGGCTACGATGGAAATGGATTGCAATTTGAATAAAAACTGATTACAGTTCGTTCTTCCTGGCATACATCCCCTCATATTTTCTTTCCAGTGCTCTAACAGCAATTTCATGTTAGAAAAAAGGGTTCTTTGTCAAAAATTTGAGCATTTTGAACTAAAATACAGCAAAATCGCCGTCACGGTGCCCCTTTAAGAAAAAGATCATACGTAAAAGATTTTACCAAGCGGATGATGAGCTTACAGTTCTGCGTTTGTGCAACAACTTGTGTTTTAAATAAGACAAATTGAAGATGTTTATCGTAACTTGGACAGGAAATTTACATCATTAGCGCAATGAGTTTTATTCCAGCGTCGATCGATGCAAAATCAATAAGGTGTTTCGCTGCGTACGATTTGACTTTTCTACATAAAATCAAAATCACCTGAGGTTACTTCTTTGCGAAGGTTCTTGATGTATAATTTCCCTCAAAGCGAACTAATTGCATCTGGAAACGAATGTGCTAACAGGATTCTTTGCAGTTCGACGAAAGTTTGTTATTTTTCAATAACAAAAATAAACCCGGGCAGATGAACTGATTTATCGCGCTCGGTGGGGGAATGATTTTCTGTTTTGTGACCTTGCTGAAGTTTTGTTGGAATTATTGCCATTTATTTTTATCTCGTTCATGTTCTTTGACTTGATTATTTGATTGTAATCGCCGACCGGAAGCGACTTTAATAGAGAGATTTAACATCGCGTATACGTGAAAGGCGAACGGCAAAAATGACCACGTGACCACGATTTTTCCGCCATTTTTCGCGGTTGCCGGTTGGCGTTTCTACGTGAAACCAGGATGTACACAGACATTTAGCACCAGGCTTTTCGGCAGAAACCACGGCTAGGGATCACGTGACAAGGCTCTGACGTTACGTTTGCGGTTTTCAACGTGGAGAGGTAGGTTTTCACGTAAGTCATTTACCTCAGCGATTGGAGTCGTACTTTTCAATTTTTTGAAACGTAAAAATGTTGATGTTTAGGTGTAAACTAACGTGAAAGAGCGAACATGGAGCTTTATGTTGCTGTATGAAATACAGCACTACTGCTGTTCGCAAATTCAATACGGCGGCCGCTTCAAGTGATCGGTGTAGCTAAAGCGTAGAAGCCATAAACGTCAAACACCAAACGCCTAACCTGAAACCGCCGTTTCCGGTTTGCCGTTAGCGTAAAAACCCTGGTGCTAAATGTCTCTATTTCGCGTTTGCCGTCTACGTGAGAACTACGTAAGTATTTCTTCCTTTTTTCTCACACATATAAGTAGTTAATTGTTGAAAACAAGTACCCCAATAATTTTTTCAAGAAGTCATACTAGGGCAAATCAAGTTTTATGTTTAAAAATCCTTCATAACTCACTCCTTAACTCACTTTTCTTCATGAACTCACCACAGTGAATCGGAAAACTGCTTCATCGAAACTCGCAAAAGCTAAACACACGCGAAGCTAAGTCAAAAGGCTAACGCTATTTTACGTGAAACGTGAAATGGCAAGGTGACGTTTGCCCTTTCACGTAAACGCGAAGCTAAATCTCTATTATTGTAAAATTTAATGTCAGTGTCTTAGGGCAAAGTGACAGGGCTCGGAAATGGAAGATCATGTTCAACCAATAGACTTAAGTTTTGTTGCAATACGTGAATGCTATTATTGCAATCTTCGAGGAACGCATGCTTGTGAGTCCAGCAAAAACCTTGTGAAATCCAGTGAAGGGAATACAAAATTTAAAACGATATCTTCAAGTGTGGTTTGATGCGTCTAGCGAACGGGAATTTATTGTGATCTCGGGACTTATCAGTTGCGTTTGCAGCAATCGGGAGATTCCCAACAGTTTCAAGTTTCATTTCTGCTCTTAGCTTAGTCAAACATTTCCCCCATACTTAATCCTGTCATCGACCAAGGCACGTTCTTGCATTTATAGGAGGTCTGGGAAGCGACGCATGTGATTATCCACCAGGCTGCAGGTCACACACGGAGGAGGGAGGCATGGTAACGAGTAGTTAACTCTTCTTGCCTTTCGTATGCCCCTGAAAGAAAGAAAAAACTGTTGTTGAATTTTTCTCTTAGAAAGTAAAAGAGAGAGAAAAGTCTACGAATAGAAAATTCATCGGTACAAAAGAGGGTCCACACCTTATTTCCCTTCTGCTGATGTTTTTGGTATTTGAAACTCTTCAAGGGATCCAGCTTGCGCTTCTACGGGAAAAACATCAAGATCAAAATGACAGGCCAAACTTACTTACGAAAAAACCCTTACCATACAACAGATTTTCAAGAGAAAGTAACAGTGGCCTTCAGTTGTACGTCAAATTCTGTCTCCCAGCAGCGGCTTAACCCAAAACATTCGAGTTGGCAGATACAAGCGGGTATGCGTGTGCATTGCGAAAACATCCTGAGAGTAGCTTCACACGGTTTTTAATTTCTAATGTTCATATACACCGCCTTGTACTTGCCAAACTAGCAAGTTTGCACATGACCTATGTTTGTTACGCGAAGACGCCAAAATCGTATTGCGCGGTTTCAAAACAATGTAGCTTTGCCGATGATCACTCTAGACGCCGGCCGAAAGGCGGGTTATGAACTCCACAAGAAGGTACGATAGTAGCGAATTGACTACGTATAGCAAAACACAACCACCCTGTAAGGCCGAGGATTTGGTGGGGAGGGGAGGGGAGGGGTTAAAAGACACCTCACAATCGTTAGAGGAACCGATTTGTCATCCACGCCCAGTTGTCCAAAGAACTGATAACTTTATCGCGCGGATAGGTCGCTATGCAGCGGATAAAATTTATTGGTTGCAGTACATTTTATCCGCTTGATAACGATTTATTCACTGGATACAATTATCCGCTCTTTGAACAACAGGGACCAGATCTCGAAACCTTCACTCTATGTCAGAACTCTTGAAATAAGAGTGTGTTATTTTGTTCCCTATTTGAGCTCTGACTTTTTCTGCAGGAAAACTCGGCAAGAATAACTCTCCCAAGCGTTATTTTCTTTATAGAGTGTTAACTTCGCAAAAGTGTTCTTGACAATTTATAAATTTCTCATCGTGTTTCAATTTGACCAGATCTAATCCAGAACTATATAAAAATCTAAACGGAGAGACATTTTCTAAGAGCTAATAACGTGAAGGGAAATATGTTGATGCGGGAATTGTTCAAGCGTACTTCGTTTGACAAGTGTCAGATGATGCATGATAGACGTGTCCTTCACAGGTTGGTTCTGTCCAGGTTAAAACGGATTGAATAATCCGCAGAGTAATAGATTGATTAAGAAGTTGAAGAGTACAGAATAAAGAAAGATTCAAGGGGAGAGTGTTGAGGTGGTTCTTTTCCTCCAAGAAGCCCTCTAACACCACGCTCCGTGATTGGTTAGCAAACTTCCTGCCATTTTCTCAACCAGTGAGAAACAAAACCAATCGCCGCTTGCTGCCGAGCGTTTTCCCGCGCTTGGTGTCGGTTACATGTATTTGCTTCGAGTCCTGATTGGTCCATTGCCTTGTTTACGTATGCTGTGATTGGCTAGCGTAATTACTTGGGTTTTGTTTTACGACGCTTACCTGAATACCGCTCTTAGACTATTCCGATAATAGTTCTGCGCGACATTATTGATACGCTGGTTCAACCGAAGTTCATTTCCAGGTCTTTTCACTAGCGATAGTTCCGCCGGCTATGCTGCTACCGCCGTGCTGCAATCAAGTTTTCCCTCTTTTTCCATTTCCCCAGTTTCTTTAGAAACAGAGCCCTTAAACCATTAGACGCGAAAAAAAATCTTTTCCAAAATTTACCTTGCCGTGAGGGTTGTGAGTGCTTTTTTGTGAGGATAGGTGCGGACGTTTTCTCTTTCGTGAGGATTTCGCCATGGAAGGTCGAAGAGTTACTGGAACTGAAATATAAACGAAAGGCAGAAACTGTAAGACACGAAAACGCAACATGGAAAAAAGTTCAAACTTTTCACTCAAACAGCGCGCCACGATTTATTACATCTATCATGATTCTTACGTCTGAACTCAACCTCGTCCCCAGTGTCCTCGCGAAAATCACAATGGCAGGCGGCGAAGACCCCGATACACGCTGCGAAATACTCAACAGATCGCAATTTCGGTTTTCAATCGAGGAGTATTTTTTGACATGACACACTTGATTTTCGTCTTTGCTGCACCTTTTCCGCGATGAATACGGTTGTTTATCATTCACATCGTGTACAGGGTTTACGCCGCCCGTCATTTTGAATTTCGCCAGGACCTCGAACCGAGGTTGTTCTGAGCTGAAGTGTGGCCGTTTATTATGCTGTACAAGGTGGTTCTATTTTCTGGATCTTTGGGTGAAATCCTTGTGTCTAACCGTTCAAATAAAAGTTATTGAGTCCTACTTTCCTGTGGTGCTGTTTATGGCATAGGTGAACCTAACTCTTGGGTCTGAGGAGGAAGTCCTAAAGTGTGACCATTCAAATGAAAGCTGTTTTGCAGTACTTTAACGCATGCGATATAACTCTGCAAAGAATGCTTCTTTCTTTTGCGTCTTGGGATAAAACCTCATGGTTTGACAATTCAATCAAAAACTCTAAACGGTGCTATCTATGCCCATTACTCCACAAAATTAAACTTGAAATTTTGCTAAGATTTTGATTTTAGCTGCATTTGGACGGGAAAAGTTTATAACTCACCAAGGTACTCAGGAACGTTTTTCAAGTGAGGCTGGATTCTTGTTGGATGAAGATCGTTATCATGTCTCAGCACTTGAAAATCTCTTGGATTGTCTTCAAAGTAAGCCTAGGAAAAAGGGTCACAACGGGAGTCAAAATAGCTGCCAAATTATACACGACAAGCTGCCTCATACTCTGACGCCACAAAAATCACAGAAGAAGGAAACGAAATATCAGTTACGCCCACAAGGAAAGCTAGAATGGTTCTGGGTAACACAAAGGACGATAAGGTGTTTTGCTCGCCTCGTTATTTCGTTCCCAATTTTCTTCTTGATCCGAAAACTATAAGAACGCGTCTGGTTACGAGGCAGCACTGCAAGCACACGCCGTTTTCGATCAGGGATAGTAGGAACCCTAAACTGAGCAGCGACGACGACGACGACGGCAACAAGAACGTCAGAAAACAATAAAACACTGGCTCTGCACGTGCGTTATAGACTTTGGTACATTTCTTTGTCGTCCTCTGCAAAACAACGACGTGAAATGACCACATTCAAGATTTTATGGAGAACGTGAACGCATGGTAATTGACTTCTCCCAACAAGAAGAAACCGATAGCTCAATACAACGAAGAACATGTCTTAACGCCAGGTTTGCTGACATCTTTTTGTCCTTTGTAAAAAGATATTACTGTTACCAATTGAACATCAAAACCACAACTCCCTTTGCCTACTCTTATTTACCAACTTGACAATGTTATTCTCGATATCAAATGTAGAATTCAATGTTTATCATTCTTGCAATTTCTAACACTTGAAAGACTCACCTTTAATTTCTCAGAATTTAATATTTCTGATTTGATTTCTTTTAGTCTTGCTTCTTTAACTGTAAAGGCAAAACAAATATAAGAAACGTTCGTTTTTTGCCTTTCTGTCTTGTTGTGGAGTCTAGTGAAACAGCAAGCGTTAAACAATGAAAGTCGTCCGTATACGCAGGCTGGTAGAATACACTAGTATAGACGACGTAATTAAATGCGCCAAAGTGCAGACTTACACTTGAGCAAACGAAATTTGCCAAGTGTCGCAAATTTTGGCGAAAACAAATACAAACCTGCACTAGAAACAAAACTATCGCGAAAGCCCACCAACATTAAGCCCCGTCTACACGAGCAATTTTTATGTGGCAACTGTATGTGGCAATTTTTATTTGCCCGTGTAGATGGCTCGGCAAATATTTGTTAATTTGCGTCAGTAATAATTTCGCACAGCGGAGATGTCCATGGAAAGGTAAAAAGCAAGATGGCGCCATGCTGGATGCGCAAATGTTAGGGACTGTAGGGACTGGGTTCTACAGATGACGTTGAAAAAATTGTCACATTTTATGTGGCATCTCGTCTACACGGACAATGTTTTTTTTTATGTGGCAATTTTTAGTTGCCACATAAAAACTAACACGCCAGCTTTTCAGCAAATGCAGATGTCACATAAAAATTGGTCATTTCTCATCATCTACACGGGCAAATAAAAATTGCCATATAAAAATTGCTCGTGTAGACGGGGCTTCACGGTGATCTATCGAAAAAAATTTCGCTGAAATTTAACAGCGTTGGGCCAACAATCGCGGATCCCAAAGAAATTTCCCGAACTATTTCACCGAAATTGGTCTGTTTCTAAGCGAAAATTCCCCTGATCAAAATGGAATTTCTGTTCCTCTCAATTCCATATAACGTTGAATTACAAAACAGTCTTCCCAGCAAGCTACCAGTAACTGAAGACGCTTGTCGGTGGACTGACCTGCCGATTTTGTTACCGCTCTGAGTGCGTCCTGAAGGAAACAGACAAGAAAAATCACGGTTTATGCATAAATAACACAAAATGCAATATAATGGCTGAGTATATATTCTACAAGAGAGCAAGCAAGAGAAGATTTACTGAAACTTGGCTATTTTGATACCTGTGCTCGGTATCTGAATCCTTCAATCTCCTCCATTTTGAATTGATATGGTTTAAAAATCTCTTTCTTTTCTCCTGAAATGTTCAAACGTATTACATGTATCACAATGAGAACAGACAATTATGTTAGTTAACAATTTTCCACGAACGCGCGTTGGATATGAGATGACAGGTAGTTAACGATACGCGCCGATTTGGCTATAATGATCTCATATCCAACAAGCGTGAGTGGGATAATTGTTTTATTAAAAACAATCAAGAAATCTTTCTAGATCTTGCTGATTTCGCTTTGCAAGAACAACAAGAAGACAGTTTAATAAGTGGTCGCTATTTCTTAGGCATGGTATAATGGCTCATATACCATGGCCGCTAAGCCAATCAAATCACTGGAATTGCATTATACAATGATCTAGTTTTTAGTAATCATTACTATTTACGTAACTTGTTTCCTTCCCAAAAAAAGGTGGAAACTGATTGTGCTATGCGCACTTCGTATTCTGCATGGACAATAAAGAAGCCTTGAAACGTTCCTATACACCTATGGTGGCAAAATTGCCATAGACCAACTTCGTTTTCTTCAGAATAAAAAGAATAACAGCTTCCTGCACGGAATGCTGTAGATAATTGCCAGTTGCCTTTGGTATTTGGTAATCTGCTAGACGCTGTGGCCTCCATTCATACAGCTGTCTTAGGCCCCTCTAACCTGGACAAATTTGAAAAAGGCGTTTTCACAAACGTTTATCCGCCAAGCTGTCGTTTTAGTATCTTTTTTGTCGTCCACACTTAAATGCTCCTTCGCTTCGCATCCCAAACGCTGAAAACACGGTCGAGCGTGCGCAGATTACTACTGTGAGGTCTGCGTTTTCAAAAAGCCTTCTTTTCGCCCGCGAAACTTGTATAAACAAGTAGTCAGCGTTTTCAAGTTAAACAGTGCCGGAAAAAAGGAGTCTGAGTTTTTCAAATTTATCTGGGCCTTAGTATAAGATGTGTGCCAAGCATTGTTCAAAAACACCAGTTTTCAGGTTTCATGTCTCACCGTCTGTACCCCCGCTACCATGCAGTGAAAACCTACAATGTAGCAGATTAACTGTGTACTGTTTTCGCTGTTTTAAGGATATGCATATAACTGAAAAACTATTTAAAAGGATAAAATTATTAAAACGCTCAAAACTAAAAGCTAAAACCAGAAACGAAAGATGTGATCTAATAAACGATAAAAAAGGCATTTATCCAGCCTGTAGAACAAATGACGCACTCCTGATTGATTAGAAAAACACAGCTTTAAAACTATGGCATTTGAAGTACCTGTAAACTCTTTGGTAAGTTCTTCCTCGGCTTGTTTAAGCAGTTTGTGGTCATTTGCAGTCACAAAGGACAAAGCAGTGCCGACATTATCACCACGCGCTGTCCTGCAAAACGAAGAGGCAAACACTTTAATCGGTTCAAGACCGACTATCATTGTAAATTGTCCCTTATGATAAAAAAGGTCTGCGTAAAACCGTTCAGTTACTCAAGGAACATCACAGCAGCGTAATCAGAAGCCACTCAATATGACAAACTGTACCACTTTTCAGAAGTGTACATCTTTGAACATGTGCCTGTGACGTTTGTTGGGAGAGCCCGCTTAATATGCAAACCCAGATAACATGGACACTTTGGCGCGTCCCTTTGGTGTATATTTTAACCGGGTTCCACTGTTACTTGGTTTTGCGTGTGAGGTCTTAAAAAGAGTTATATTATAATTATGTATAATGAACCCGTTTCTACGGAGTAAACGTGAACAAATAAATCTAACAAAGGACACACAATCATTTATAGTAAGCACTATTAATTTTTTAATCAAGCAGAACCGAAAACTAACTTCTGACTTGGCTTAACAACAAAACAAGTAAAGCTCTACATCTTACCTTCCTACCCTGTGAATATAGGCATCAACAGTCGTGGGGAAATCAAAATTGATAACATTCTCAACTCCTAAAAAAGAGACAATAAATAAATTCCTTTCACATACACTGTATGAAGATGGCTGAGTTATGAACGCACATGTTTAGTATTACACTTACAGTGTACTGCAAATTAAGAGTTTTTATCGTCTGCATCAAAACTAAAATGCTGTCTACACTTACAATGTATTTACTCCCTAGCTATCTCAAGATGGGTTGGTAGTTGTCAACAATTTAGTCTTCATGAACACATGTGCTGTTCAGTATGCATTGCATTGCCACCTTGCTGCAGTAACAGTTGTTCGAAGCCCGATTACGCTAATCCTGGATTAACGTGAACTTTGATTTGAGTTTAATTATAAACCAATAAAGATTCTTCCAAAGGATTTTTGTCCTTCAGTATTGCCTTAGACTTTTCTTTGCCTTTAGCTTGACGTTAGCCTTCAAACCCATCCTTAAGGAGCGAGATGAAAACCTCGATTAACTTTTAATCGTGGATTAGCGTTGATCGGCTTTCGAACAACCTGGCCCTGGAATTGCAAGAGGAACTTTTTATGAAAATTTTATTTAGATATTGAAAATCATCAACGCAAGATGTACTTAGTGTTTACATTAAAATTTCATGGTTCATATCATGAAGTTAGGGAAAACCTGAAATATTCATGACCTGGATTAGTGGCTGGAAACAAACCTTGGAAATCCACTCCTCTTGATACTCCATATTCTTTGTCTTTCTTTTTTCTGAGGGAAAATTTAGGTTGTTATTGTTGCTAGAGCTAAAACTTACATTTCCCGAAATCAGCAACTACAACAAGGCGAAAGACAATGCATTTCAAATCGTCATCGTTCAAACTTTAGTACATGCATTGTTTACAATCATACTTACTTTTTCGTTTTCTTAACATTTGCTGATAATTTGACGGTTAAGGAAACTCAGATTTACTAATTAAAAGTAAAACCAGAATCTTGATTGGGGGTAAATGTTCCAATTAAATAATAAAAATAATATCCATTGCAATATGCGCTATGCGCTAATGCCACACATCGACATTCAAATCCTAACAGCACGCAAGATAGCTCCCACAATGTCTTGAGGCTCAGTGGTAGAGCATCCGAACTAGTAACCGGAAGGTCAGAGATCCGACTCCGGTTGCGAGAACTCGGTTTTCTTTTCTCCGAGCCATCATTCACGATAATGATTATTTATCATTTGCACAAACAAAAAAGAAATTTCAGTTGGCTATCTACAGTGTAATGATCAGAAAATCTTCGCAAATTTCGGAATTTTTAGTATTCCTCGTTTCCCATTCGAAATGAAACTGAGGTCGGGAAATTTGTACACTTGTGAATTCTCCAATTTCTAATCTCTAATCAAGGAGATCCGCACGACATTGTAAAATAATGGTAAGCGTTATCTTTTTCTTTTTAATAGTATGCTGCTTTTCAATAACGCCTTGCCAATGTTATTCAAGCGTGAACCTATCGGTTTTCTTGCAAATTGTAAACAACTAATATTTGAGTAAACAATTCGGTTCCCTGCTCAGGAGAGGTCTGCGAGATAAGAGCGTAAGGCATGAATCTACAAGGGGGGGGGGGGGGGGGGCATGGTTCATCAGAAATGTTTCAACAGTGGATTTTGGTGGATGCCTCCTCTTATAAATTATGTGACTGTATAACAGCAGTAGAAAACAGCAAAGCCTGATTAAAAGGTACAAATAATTATGTAAATGAAGTTAGACTGGTTATGACGTGGAACTCCTGAAAACTACGCACCAAGCGAGATAGAGAAGGGAAGAGTAACCTGAAAGATTCTGATGAAATTTGCCAAAAGGTCACTTTATTGGGAGGTTTTTGATCAGATCAATTATTCTTTCAATTCTACTTATCACTTTGGTGGGTGAGGGGGTGATTACAACAGTCCCAATGACCTGACTCACGCTGAAAAAATTATATCATTGTTTGCAAGGGAAAATAACTAATACATCCTTAGCGCTATCAGCTACCACTAGAGTTAATTATGTTATATTATACAGTTAACAGTTTTGAATCATAGACTGAGCCCCTTACAAGTTTATCTATTTTGTCCATTTGTTCGTTTGTTTGTGGTTTGTTCATCCGTCTGTCCGTCCATTCATTTGTTTATACTTTCGGTTGGTCATTCGTTCCTTTGTTCTTTCATTATTCATTGATTTATAGATATGAAACAAAGGATACTAGATGATGAGGCAACGGCATCAAAAACACTTTCATCAGATGCTATGATGTAGTCATAGATGTCTCGATTGAACTCTTCCACGATGTGCAGTCTAAAATGCGCAAAAAAATTCAGCAATAATGTATTTAATAAACATGTATGTGGTATATCACACAAACCTCATGTCACCCTGCCAATCCTTATTCAACTCTAATGAAAGAGTTCAAAATAATAAAAACACACGCCACAAAGATAAATATAAAACAAAATATTACCTGGAATTGTGTGGTAGTTCAGAATTTAGCACACAGGCTTTGATAGAAAACTGCTCAAGAAAGAGTTTGAGTCTGCAAAGAGAATAGAATTACCTTACAATTAAAGTGCACCTAACCCCAAATTTTTTTTCGCTTAAAAAAATCTTTGCACCTGTTTGAAACACATTGAGCCTTTTTCCCCCTTTTTTTTTTTCAACCAATTCTTGACTTTTTAAAGCTTGTAAGAGTTACGAAATCTAGCCATCATCTGTCCCATGACCGAGCTAGTAAGGGGCATGGGTCTATTCCTTACATGATGTCACAAACTGCTTTGCATGCATTTTCACAAAGACTTAATACAATGCAAATCAGTTTGTGACGTCAAGTAAGGAATAGACCCATGTTTCGAACAGGTGCAAAGATTTATTTAAGAGAAAAAAAAAATGGGGGTTAGGTGCACTTTAAGAACGATTATATTTACAGTGTATATGTACGTACATGTACCTGTAGTGTCTTTTTTAAAGAACTTCAAATAGGTTCTGGAAAATGATATTTCTGTTACTAGTAAGTTATTTTAATTCTGATATTTTTTGTTGAGGAAAAAAAGTGAGATACTTTGTCCATTTGGCAACAACTCTGCAACCGTCAGCTTAAAGCACTCTCCAACCATTCAACTTGCTCAAGCAAAGAAAAAAAAACAAAACAAAACAAAAAAAAAAAAAACGTTCTTTTGAAACAGTAGACTAGGAATAGTTCTTAAAGATGATAAGACAGCAGCATGGTAAATATCTTGCTGGGGGTAACAGTATTCTTTCTGATGGAAACATGTAATGTCTGTATTCAACTCATTTGAATTTTGAAATGCTTTATTTTGTCAGAAATTTGAATACATGAAAATCGTCACCCTGGATTTTGTTCAAGCTTCGAAATTGTAAATTGCATGCAATTGCCCACATGCCAAGCGAAGGAATTCTTTTACAGGGAGCAAAAAAAGATAAAAACAGCATGAAGTTCTCGTGCCTAGACTTCTTACAATGTACAATGTAGAACCTGAAAGTCTAATTGAATGTCAACAATATAACAAACAACTTGAATTGTAACTCAAATACCTCACCATTACCTGTAACACCTATCAATCCCATTGACAAATAAAATGGTTTTCCCTTGAACAAGTCTGACATAAAAAGTGAAAAAAATATACAATAAAATATTTCTGACAATGAATTGAAATCATATCCTCAATGTATATTCATTTGATAGAGCTCTACATATACCAAACAAAAATTACTCCTCTTACCTTAACTTTAGAAGTGTGTATATTAAAAGGAACTTTTCATCCATTTCACATCTAGAAATAAGAGTTCATACATTGTTGAAACACAGATAGGAGATTGCAAGTCTTACAGTTTCAACAGAAAAGTACAGATATGTGTTACAACAATGAACACTGTAAGCTTTGCACAGTTTATTTTTAATACAGTATGTGTAGAACAATCTCCAAATATTATCCAAACACACCTTTCATAATTCAAAACTTCGGTCCAACCCATCAGACACTCTGCATGTACTTAGAAGAGCGAGAGTCAAAAGTTCTAGAATGTAATCTTAACAGTCGTTGGGTGGTGGAGGAGGGGAGGGGGGGTGGGAAGGGGGGTCAGGCCACATCCTTTGCTCTTTGTCATTACCCCCTTCCTTTGGGTTCCTATGACTCTACCTCCCTAAGCCACCCCTCCCCCACCCCATGCATTCTTCAACCCATCCACCCCCTCCTAAAAAATATTATGAACTCAACCTCATTAGCAAGTAACTTACTTTATAAAATACTGTGTTAGTTTGTCATCAGATGGAAGTTGAGACTCTTGAAGCTTAAGGGTAACCTGTAAAACAGATGACGTACAAAAACCAAATAAACACCAGAACAAGCATCAGTAAGCTTGGTGATCATGCAGTCGATGAAAACTCATAATTGGAACCCTGGGACGCAACTCACAAAACCCTCCTAAGTTAAAATGTATCTTCAGCATTGTCTCTAAATATGTCGTTCCAGAAAATATCCATACCCTCCCCATGAAAGGCATTTTGGGTTTGATCCCCCATCCCTTTGGAAAGCCCAGTTTAGCTTTATACCTTTCTTCAAAATTTTGGTGTTTGAGATCCCCTGCCCCCCTCAGATTTCCAGTGACCTTCCATGGGGTGGGTAGTATATTTTCTACAACTGTGCAATTAAGAATAAAAATCAACGATAAAAATTTTTAATGACCTTTCGATGACTCACTCATCATTTACAAATTCTAAAAAGTGAACAATTCACTATACTGAAGAAATGACGTGGGAAATTTGAATGCTTGATCTACGAAATGCTTTTTATCCAGGAAAAGAAACCCAAACTGAACACTCAATCAGACTCAATGAAAGCGAAACTATTTAGTACCTAATTAACACTCACTACATTCCACATTGTAGGTTTTAATCATGTGCAACGAGACTTCACACGCATTCTTAACAATTATACAAAGAACTTTTAACAATCTGACTTTTTAGAATTTGAAAATGATGAGCGAGTCATCGGAACGTCATTCAAAATTTTTATCCTTGATTTTTATTCTTAAATGTTTATCAAAAGCGTCTGTTATTAGAACAGTGCAATTGGTGGAATAATGATAGTCAATTGTTAAGAAAAATGTTTAAACAATTAGGAGGACCTTGTGAATCTGGCGCCAGCACTCTTGGAAGAGTTGAGTAAGGCAAATGCAATGATGCCCCACTTAAAGACATTTAATTCATTCTGTGAACTATGATAAACAAAATATAAATGTTTATGTACAGTACACTCACTGGATTGTGAAGAACAAGCTTCTTTAAAGCTGTAACATCCTGTGGAAAAAGAAAATAATGCATTGAAGAATCTACAAACTTTTACCTCACATTAATTTTACAGCAACTTTGAAAATGTACAAGTAAATTTGTTATGCTGTTTATTAAAAATTTTAATGAAAAACTTTAACGTTGAAGGTTTTCCATGTTTTTCCCATTTGCACATTCTGTACTTAGTTACCTTAGAAAATACATGCAGAGTCTGTGTAATGTAGTTAACAAGTTCTTCAAAAAAAATCAATACATAAAATTCTGTTAAAATTATGCACTGACAGTAACTGGTGAAACCACACTATAATAGTAATACAGGATGAACCACAAACCATGAATCTCTGGTTAACGTAGGGGTCACAGCATCAAATTAGTATGTATAAAAGGTCACGGGTTTCACTTCTTTCTAAAGCTCACTCAGAATTTTCTTGAGTTCTAAGTTCATTACAAACATCTGCTGTTTACAGCAATAAAAGTACTTTCATTGAGTATAACTTAATATTAATATTAATTTTTTCCAATATAAAACACACACCTCACTTAAAGTTGCAGACATCAAAAATGCTTGATAAATCTTTGGAAGATGACTGCAATAAAAGTTGTTACAGTACATTACACCTGTGGCTGTACCAATAATTCACAATTATTGTGACGTACAACAGCATACATGTACAATTCAAGTTAGAGATACATGACTTGTACACAATCAAAGATTGTAAGACAATCAAACCTTCACTCTTATTTGTTATTATTATTATTATTATTATTATTATTATTATTATTATTATTATTATTATTGTTATTATTATTATTTTATTTTTATTTTTAGTTTTTATTTTTTTACCTTTTGTCTGTTCATTTCTCAAAGTAAAGTGAAAAGGTATAAAAGCAACACTACAACCAGGTACATATACAGTGTAAGTGGCCCACAAGGTTAAAGCTTAACCCCGTTTCTATCACATGAAGCAACTGGGAGTATTGCTACTCCCCCCTGGATGGGATACTAGTCTATCAGAGGGTTGCCCCCAGTAGTATGCTGCTGGTACCCATTTACATGTATACACTTGGATGAAGAGAGACAATGTCAAACAAAGTTTCTTATCTAAGGAAACAACACAGCAACCTTACCTATACTTCTGACCCTTCATTCATCTGATTGAAATTCCAACTCACTAACCACTACACCACACCTCCTCACCTCTCAAGGTAAAGTGTATTTATTTACTTGTTGATTGTGCAGTCAAAGGACTGTCAGTTACTGCATTTTTGTCAGTTTTTTTTTCAGGCGTGGACACAAGTCATGACCAAAATTATGCAACATAATTATAAGTGCAATGGTGATGTCAGGAACATTTTTAAATCAACCACTGAAAGATGCTAGCTTTGAAATTTGACAAATTCTATATGCATATTATAACTTACTGTACCTCAATAACGTCTTCAGATCAAGTTCATAGCCATACGAAAATACAAGATCAGCTTCATCAACAACCAGCATCTGAAGACTGACTTTAAGGTCAAGATTCTGAAATATCAAGAAAATTATTGTTAAAACATCCTTTCATCAGCCCACATAAAATAGATCTGCATAGCCTCAAGTTCTCAAAGTACACATCCCGTTTTTCTTAAAAGTAGCCCTGAAAACCCTTGGAGTAGCCTTAAGACTGAATTTTTGCCTGCTTTTCTCTGCTCATATACAATTTTGTCAATACCACTCAAGAGTAAGTTATCAGTCATATCTTGTTTCTTGCTACGCAAATCACCTCATGCCCTATGCAATTCACATTGTACAAGAATTACTGTAGCATAAACTAATTTTGCGCAGGTGTTTAGAAACAAACTTGAACCTCAGATCTGCATTTAGGGAAGTAGTCTTTATTTTCTTGAATGTGTAAAATTATGCTTGTCATTAGTAGACTAAATGAATTGAATAAGTGAGATTTGCATCATTAAATTCACAAACAATAATTATTATATTAACGTCTAATAATTATCATCTTGTTTATGCAAGCAACTATAACTTTAACACTGTTGAGTATGTCCTCAGCAATTATTGTATGTGAATGGAATGGTGGAAAAAAACCCAGAGAGGTTAATGAATGTGTGTGAACGTTTCTTATATGCAAGTGAAAGGTATCTATAACATGAAGTAAACACTAGTCTTAACTACAGCATTCAAGTAAGCAAACACATCATGCCTTTTATTAAACTGCTCAGGTTCAGATACATTAATACAGTCATGTACTTTCAAGTTCTGCTGACTTACCTGGTTTACTATGGTATGTACATATCATTGTAATAGTAACTATTTTATTATTATCATTATTATTATTATTATAATTATTATTATTAATTACTATTATTAATTATTATTATATATAAGATATACCAGTGTAATTGCGAGTGATTTTCTCTCTCAACATCCGAGTCCCACCCATGGACTTAGGGAGGCAAAGAGGGTTTCTACTTGATGGAGAGGACCCGCCTAAGAAGGTGGGCCATAGAAAGAAGAGTTATTTTCTGGAGTTCGTGAATGTTGATGTTGCCAGGGCAAAAGCAAAGCATACATTACAAGTAAGGGCAAGTGAGTTCCTATAATTATGTACCTATGTAATCAAGATTCAAGATATGACATTAGTTAACATGATAGCCTTTGCAGCTTGTATTTGATAGCTATTTTGAAATCATTAAGTACATGTAGCAGGGAGGTACTGTGTAATTTATTGGTACAAATACAATAGTGCATGAATAGCAGGGTGTACATAGTTGACTTTGGGTTGGTGAGTTGGAGAGAAATTTTTAAAGATAAACTGTATAGTATTCTACAGTTGAAAAGAAAAACAAAACAAAAAACATTGCAATGCTGCGTACAGCCGCACATGTATGTAACCATGTGTATCATATTTACATTTACTTTCTTAAATTACCATAAGTTAAATACTTGTAGCTCTTACTTTAGCTTGTACATGACCCAGCAGTACACTTGGTGTCCCAACTACAATATCTGGGCTCTCCATCAACAGAGACCTTGAACAAAGACCAAAATAAATCAACAATTTATAAAATTACATCAAATAGTGCTTTTATTATTCTTTTCATTTTTTTGTTCGTTGACTTGTTTTTCTATTCATGTGGCCTTAAACAATGTTCCAATTTACATTGCATTTTGATATTTTTAAAATTAATCTACAAAATTAACCTGGCAAATATTTTCTCTGACAGATATGAAAATAGTGTTTGTAGCACACACTTGTTTTCTGGATGTCTACATGTATAACCAGTCATCATAAACTTGGTGGTGCCATCATTGCGAATTTTTGGAAGCCTTCCCTCCCCCTCCCCCAAGCAGGGTTGATAGCCACTGAAATCATTTGGACTGTAGTATACATAAACATAGCAACATGACAACATTGCCTGGGAATGGGGGAGTGGGGAGGTATTTCATGTTGAGGTTTGGAAATCGTCTCAACATTTTGGTCAGGATTGTACCTATTGTAAACAATAGTTCTATAGCTGAAGGTTTTCTTACTTGGTACTTGAGAGATTTCCCTGGGCAACATCAGCAACCCTGACTTCACGAGAGCAATACAGTGATAATTCCTACAAATACAAGACAAAATATATAGACAAAATAAGGTGAAGTCTGAAACCAGTTTAGGTTGGTACGTGTACTGCAAAATCATATTTGTGCACTCAGCATTAAGGAAATGTAAGATGTACCGTAACAGGATTTGGATGGTTGTGATGTAATAATCAACCTTTCCAAAATCTAGCTGAGACCATAAAGAGTTAGTTCAAGGCATTATCATCATTACTGCTTTTGATCTGACTACTTAATTACAAGTATTAAATAGTAAATGAGTTACAATAATTTCTTATTGAAATGAGTCAAGAAGGACCCCGTGCAGCTGTCCACATAAAAATAATGTACAGTACCTTGATGTTTCTGTGAGCTTGCTTTGCAAGTTCTTTGGTGGGGACCAACACAAGAGCTCTTACACCACCACTTGAAGAATTAGCCTACAAAGAATAAATACAAAGTATAAAATTGTCACAAGAAAAAAAGTGTCAAACCAAAATATAATTATTCAACTAGCAAATAATTTTTAGCAATAATATGACAAGTAAAAATGTTTTATTTATTTTTAAAATAATCCACCACACCTGCTTATCTTGTAGTATTCTTTGGATCATTGGTATCGCATATCTAGATGTAATAGTAAATTATTAATAATGTTAGAATTAACCATGGTCAAAAAGAAAACAAAAAGGAAGTTTTTCAGAGTGAAATAGAAAATAGTCCTTTAAAATACCAAAGATAATTATTTTAAACTACAGCTCCAAGGGACACAAGGTTGATATACATGTATAACACTACTGATGCTATGAAACAAAGAGGGGAGGTAGCAGCGATACTAAAAACTTAACACATTAATATCCAAAGGTACATAAAATATAAAAAGTAAATTTATAAATTTGTATAGTGCAGAATTCCACGATGAGATGATCAAATGCACTTTACAGTATAAGGACACTCTTCAGATCAAATTGGAAATTAATATATTGGAGATGTTGGTTTTTGAGAAGAGGGAAAAACCTGAGTAGCCGGAGAAAAACCTCTCAGAGCAAGGATTAGAACCAACAACAAACTCAACCCAAATATAATGCCGAGTCCAGGAATCAAACCCAGGCCACATGGTGGGAGACGAGTGCTCTCACCACTGAGCCATCCCTGCTCTCCCCAATATTGTATCACCACGCCATCCCTACTCCCCTATTATTTTATAACTAGTGTATAAATAACTGTTATTCCCTTAACATATATGTACCAGTCCAAATAGTCATAAATTAATTTGAGAGAACTGTATACAGCAGAATGACAAGATGTTTCAAGCTTAACTCTTGGGCCCCAACAATGACCAGAATCTAATTTCTCCTCATAATAATTATCAGTACTTGTTCAAACATGCAGGTATTGAGAATGTGTGGTTCCAGAAAATATCCATACCCCTCCCACGGAAGACATTTTTATTTTAACCCCCCCACCCCCTCAGAATTTCCGTTCCAGAGGGTTTATGATGACCCCCCCACCCCTCCGGAATTTCCCGGTTTTTAGAACCCTCTTCCATGAAACCCTCGGAAGTTCAAAATCCATTTAGACTAAGAAAATTGACTACTCACACTATTACGATCAATTTTTTTATTATTGAAGCAACGTCGACAACTCTAGTTCAGCTATTTACAACACTGCGCTATTTTACTAACTATATCCGGAAAAAATTGGATAGAACTCTAAAATGGTCAATTTTTTTTTCGTCAAAAAGCACGGTCGTATTCTTTGTTGTTGCGTAGTTTACGTCTATAACTTTCTCGAGCGCTTAAGAAATTATCTCTATCACGTTGCAACTTTTCTTTTTCACCTAAAATTATGACGGCCTTGCAAATTCCATTTTCGTAATGACCTCTGCAGAAAAACGTTTGTTTATTAAATACCGCGAAGAAACTGCTATGAATATAAGTTGCACATTGAATATACGATGCTGGGTTTTTTATTTATCAAGTAGAATTTGAAGAACTTTGAAAAACCAGTCGAAAACTGGCTGCATGCACAAGAATTAATATTATAAGCCGCCTTTGAGAACAGTTTCAAAAGGTTCTCCCTTCAAAACTTCAAAATTAATTAATCCGGCCGTGGCAATTGCGTCTCGGCACTTAATACAAATAGTTATCTCTGCACCGAGTTCGTGAATGAAATGAATTTGAGAAAGAAAAAAGTTTGTGTTTTTGACGTTTTATGTCACGTTTTTATCAAATAAACGTCGCTGTTTCACGTCCCATGGGATTCAATCTTGAACAAAATTTGCATACATCGAAAAAGTTGTGCATTTGATTCAGTGACTGCAATGTACATCAATATTCACTGGATGGAAAGATCTCTGCAGAATCTTTTCTCTTTCTTCCAGAAATCTTTTTTGTGAAAGATTGCATTGAAGAAATTACACGTTTTGTGGCCGCAGAAAAATAATTTTCCGTGGGAAATAAATAAATAAGCGCGCCTACAGGCCCGTTGTACATTTCGCCGTGTCAGAAATAGATTTCAACCGCAAACTAACCTGTGGAAATGCAAAGGCCATGCTCATCAAAAAAGTCGCTTTGTTCAGAAACCTTTTAATCTCACTCATTTGATGCTACAATACAAGTAAAGAGGGCTTTTATTTATTTCAAACCCCAATTTTCAAACGATTGTGAAGTCACAGCCATGCTCGGCATAATATGAGGCTGATTGATCGCGCCGCGAAGTCGAACTTCAAAGAAAAAAAACCTGTCACGCCGCCGTTACTTTCGCTTATCAGAAGGATTAACCAGACAACACTTCTACCAAAATGACTTTTCCAGAATGATTCATCGTTTCACTGCTTTTGTTTCAAAACAACGCACGTAAATTTGTTTTAGTGCTTCAGATCGATCGTGTGTTGCTTTCAATGTTTTGTACATGGTTCGTGACCCTTTGGAAAACTAGTTCCCCATGAAACCCCCCTACCTCTCGGAAATTACTGCCCTTTAACCCCCCCTCCCCCTCGGAATTTCCAATGGTCTTCCGTGGGGGGGGTATGGATATTTTCTGGAACCACACAATAATGGAAATGATCACCAAAAATGAAATATCTAATTCTTCCAACTTAAACACCCTAAGAAACATCCTGGGAATAGTGTCAGAGAACATGCATATCAATATTGAGGCTTAAAGGGCAAAGACTACAAGTCACATAAATTAAGTTACATTTAAAAATATCCTACTTACGCGGCTGTTTTTCCTGATCCAGTTTTGGCTCTTGCTAAAATATCTTTTCCTTCCAAAGCCAAAGGAATGGCTTTTTCCTGCCAAATAACATAGACTACCAGTAAAGCTAAATACACTATACGGCATTTTTAAGCTGCATACATGTACATGGTAAAAGCTATGGTAAGGAATGTAAAATTTAAAGTATCACGACTACATGTAGTTCGAAATAACAAGATTAATACACAGTGTGTGATAAAGAAAAAAGTCAGTCAAGCTGTCGTTAAACAGTCGGCTTGTCATGAAAAAATATCTGAGAGCCTAAGGGAACGCAACACTGACATGTTTTATGCACCATTCAGACACTAACTACAGGGAAGTTTGAGAGCCATGGATTCACTGAAACTCATGAGAAGTCGGGCCACAGGTGGTGGTTCATTCGCCACAGTAGTGGACAAAACAAAGGCGAGTAAATGTTATACGCGTGAAGTGTTGCGTGTAAGGTAACGAGTGGTAGATGCTTCAATAAATATGTGCCCTACATTCTGTAGAGTAGAACAGTGCGAATTAGCCTGACTTACCTGAATTGGCGACGGTTGGGACCAGTTCAATTTCGCTATCGCCTGACAAACGAAACCAAAAGACGGCATCAAGCTCAAACTAAGCATTTTTTTATTTATGTGGGTGACTAAAATAACTTTTACCTTCACCAGTCGATCGTCCAAACCCATTTCATGAAAAGAGCAACTTTCCATCATTTCGTCCGCCATGTTGTTTTTCCACGTGAAACTAACGCGCATGACCACTTTGAGATACCTTCCGCTGAAGTGAGATTCGCGGGCTCACACAATTGATTTCACCTGTCGCGAGGACGAACCTGATTTCCATTGGTTTTAAAAACCCGCATGGCAATTTTAAGTCCTGTTTATAATAACAAATAAGTTACATTTTCAAAACTCCTCTACTGAACAATATTGATTCGTAAGCCATGCGTGCGCAAATTCTTTTCGAACACTGCATTAAAATAATTTTGAAGGAATCATTTTGTAAGCACATTAAAGAGACTTTGGCCATCGAACGTGTGCTAGACAAAAGCGCGCTTTTGGGGCCCTTTTGTGCGAGATCTTAAATTAAATGTTTGCGAACGGTTGGTGGCAATTATCGAACCAATCACTTTGACAAGTTTATTTCTGGAGATAAACAAATACCGGCTTCTGTGCGCATGGTTGAATTACCGCCCAAAAGATTATAGTTCATTTAAAATCTGCTCTCCACCGAGAATTTTCATTTCACGACCATAATTATCATAGACAGTAAGCTGTGAGGCGGAAGGAATGATGGAAGAGCACGTTACGAAAACTTGGCAAAAATGGTTAAATTCTGTTGCCTTTAAGATTGTAAATATCAGTCATTTAAGTATCATTTTTCTGGCATAGTCATTGCCGATTTCGGTCCGGTATAGTGGTCGCTACACTTTATACAAATAAGCATCTGCTGTGTTAGCTTTAATTTGTATTTTTTTGGCTTCTCAAGAAGAGAATACAAACTTGGCTATTGACAAAATAACGGGTGGAAAATTTACTTAGCGACTGTAAAGTGCCACGGATTGAGATTGTAGTTTACACGAACATAAACATGTTTGCGGAGCTACGTTGAAGAAACAAGATAAACGCGATTTCCGAAGAGCCATTAACAAGGACGCTGTTTAAATTGGCTTCGGGTGACTTTTAGAAGAAAATGACAGCAAATGGAAAGGTAAATAAGAACAAAGTGATTCCAGTTCAACTCGGGCTGGAGGAGGAACCCGATTTAGTTGAGGAAAACAAGGGGGCCCAAGCTTCCGTTTCTATAGCGCTTAACAATGAAGAACTGAATGAAAGCCCTGGTCAATCAAGGAAAATACGAATCGTTTCGCCATTAAAAGCCGCGGGACAAGCGAAAGTGACAGTGTCAAAATGGAAGAAGTATGCCAGAAAACGAAGCGATATTTCAGCTTGGCGAGAATATCAGAAAGCGCGAATTGATTTTCCAACCATCAGAGAAAGCATGAGAATGAATCACCACCGGATGAACGCAGCGCAACTGAGTGATTTGGAAGAACTTGTAGAGATAACATCGCAAGAGAAACATAGAAAAGATGGAGGGGTTTCTACTGTAAGCTCACCAAGTAGAGCTTTATTGTATTATTTTGCCAAGCTGGCCGCTTCAACCCGTGAAGAAGAGGTCATTGACTTGGAATTCGTTGAAACGCTTATCCAAAACGGTGCATCGGTTAACACGGCGGATCGGCACGGACAGACACTATTGCACGAGGCAGCTAGACAGTGGGACACTTCCGTTGCTAAGCTACTACTTGAACGAGGTAAGTTAGAGCCATATGCTGTTCGTGTCTCTCTACACGAAATTTCAAGAGTCATCGACGCGTCTTAAACCTGAAAATTAGCATTTTACTAGCTTACTGTTTCAGGGAAAAAAGGTTATTAAAAAACGCCAGACCTAATAATTGTGGTTTTGAATTAGTTTTTTAAAGGTCTGGAATAACGATTTACGATTTCTTCGCATTAAGCGCGCATGTACTATCTGTAAAGAAAATCTAAAATCGTGAATTTACTTATCGTTCGTGAGATTCACTAACGAAAGGAGTTTTTTGTCCCATTATATTTTCCATAAAAAGCATATTTTACCTCATAAATATGGAATTTTAGTATGAAAAATTGCGGTGAGCGTTGAAAGATCAATACAAATGTTGTAAATTTCCACTGAAAATGTTTTTCGTAAACAAACGAAATGAGGTTGTTTCAAACAGAATATAAACAACGATATAACTAAAGCTCTGAGTCACGAATGTCAATGCCTATGTCGATATTAATCATTAAAAGAAAGGAAAATTAAGGAAATGATAAGATAAAAAGTTGAAGGAAATTAAAAAGATTCCCCCCGACTGTTTTGCAATAAGCGTCAGTTGAGGGATTGAGGTTAGAACGTAGTCTAACTTATGCCCATGACGCCGATGGCACGCGAAATATTCAGCTAGCTAAATTAGTTTGTAGTCGCGCCGAGTGGAATAACAAAAATTGAATTTTTTACTGATGTAGTGCGGAAACTAGTAACTTTAATGTTATAACCAAACGACTACAAGCTGCTAAAGATGACTTAAAATATGGGAAACTTATCAACAATATTTGCGAAGCAGATGTTAAGATTTAATCGCACTCAAGTCACGTTTTCGTTTCCTTAAATTAATATCTAAATCCTCTGAAGTTCTGATGTTTTTCTTCATTCAAGTTTCAGTTGATAACTGTTATGCCTTAATTGACCGAAGTTTTCTTTCTTGTAAATTCTCAAGGGCAATTGCCTTGAGGCGTTATTTCAACTTCGTCAAAGAATTTAATTTTTATTTCAGTGACTGCGTACGTTTGATTAAAAGATTTTATCGGGTGCGGTCGAACGTAAATATATATTTATCGAGAGCGTTTTTATTGCTTTTATAAATTAAAAGCCGCTTTATTTTCCCGCCACAATTTTCTTTTTCAAGCAATGTGTTAGAAGACATATTAGAAATTTAACAAAATAATTTGCTGCAAATATTCTCACAGATGTCTTCCTTCTCACGAAGACTATTCCATGAACATTAGGAAGCGAAAAAATCCACGCTTAAAATATTTAGCGATTTGCTTGTTTACGCAAGCAAAAACTCCTACTTTTCGAGGCAAAACTGTAATTTAGGGTTCAATTCAATTTCAAGCAGTTATGTACAGTTGAATAAACATTTTCTGAGATTCCTTAATTCTGAGTCAATTTTAAGTCTGTTGGGTTTGGTTTAATTGTTATATGAAGTAGATGTCACGGTTAGAGTCCAAAATTGATTGACATATGACCAGTGAAATTTTCCACTTTAAGTAGGAAAATGTTTGAACTTATAATTTTCGGATCAACGATAAATTTTGGAAAAAAACTTTCGGGCAGTTTCAGACACATTTCGGACGATTTTCGTAAAATGATTTCGTACTCGGTAACACTCTGTGAGGATATATAGAGCGTGTACAAATTACGTCACTTAAATTCATTGAACACAGTTCTGTTTAGACAGTTTACTTCAAACTAACACAGCAACCTACACGATACATTTTAAGATAAACATAAAACAACGGAGAGAAGAGAGCGTATAACATAACTGTGCATCATATTTTCGATCATTGCTCCGACGAATTTAAAACTTGCAGCTTGAAGAAGACAGTTGACATCCTCGCCAATGGAATTTTCATAAGGCTGGCTTGTTGTAAAGTAAAACTAAATTGCAGAGTTTTTTTCCACATTTATCTAGATTATATATGATAAAATATTAGGATTGTAAAATGGTCGGATTATGTTTTCGTTCGGACGGAAAATTTCTCGGACAGTTTTTTCGTCCGAACGTTTATTCCGGCGTCCGAACATTTTTGCGGTTAATTATAATGTACCGCTTTTCAAAAAATTTTACACTTTTACTCCCAGTGTGACGACCATTCGAATGAAAGCTACAATGAAGTATTTTCATTTGGTGTTGCTTATTATACTTTGCAAGGTGGGTCTTACTATTGAACTTCCAAGAGGAAGGGATAACACCTTTCTATAAGGGCAACCAAGACAGCCGTTGCGCCCCCCCAAGAATATACAAGAACACTACTTCTCACTAGACAACACATACATAGGAACCTTTTAAGGATGAACTGGAAACATAGAAGTTCTTAACTTCTTCTTTTTTGTATTTCTATTTTCTCTTCTATAGCAGTTTCATAGACTAAACGACTGCTATGCAGATCAAACCTAAAGGTCTCTTGTTCATTGCAATTGACAGGAGCCGGTGTCAATCAGCCCGACAAATACGGCCGCACTCCCCTGCACGTGGCGTCCGCAGTTGATTACCCGGAGATGGTGCAGTTCCTCGTGCAGCGAGGAGCGGACATTCACGCCAAGACAGTCAAAGAACAGCAGACACCCGTGCACTTTGCCGCACGAAATGACGCGTCTTCGTCGCTGAAGATGCTGGTGAAATGTGGCGCTGATATAACAGACAAGGATTTCAAACAAAGAACGGCTTTACAGGTCTGTAGGAATTAATGAATTACTGCATTGTTAGCTGTATTATTTTAACCCCAGGGGAGAGCATGGAATAAAATGCAAAAAAGGCTTAGCCTAATTAAAAAGACGGGTTGGATGGTTCAAAGTTTATTGGTACAAGTTACTACCGCGGTGAAAAACTCTGTTATTTCTCTTTTCTTTTGGGGAGAGGGGGGTAAGTATAGATCGGTGAATTCTGAGGGGAAGGTGGTCGAGTAAAAATTATAGTAGAATGGACATAATGACACATTCTCCCACACCCCTTCCCTGAGAAATAAACGATCCCTTAATTAAGTCGAGAAAAGAGAAATAATTCCGAGATAAACTTGGACATCGAGAGACGAAAAATGTTGCAGCTCTTGAGGTTTGCCTTCAGAGTGCCCTTGTACCTCTTGAAGGGTCTTCCCTGGTCGCGATTTCCCTTCTTCAGCTGTTCAAACAGCAGCATCTTCGGGATCCTGTCGTCCTCCATTCGGACAATGTGTCCTGTCCATCTCAGCTGGCACTTGATGATCAAGCACTCAATGCTGGGGAGGCCGCACTTCTCCAGGACCTGGAGGTTGGACACTCTGTCCTGCCATTTAATGTTGTAGATCTTCCGCAGACATCGTTGGTGAAACTGCTCTAGCTGCTGGATGCGCCGGCGGTATCTAGGTGGTCCACGTCTCGCGGCAATACAGAAGCGTGCATAGGACCACAGTTCTGTGTACGGCAATCTTGGTGGAGAGGCGAATGCCGTGGTCTTGTCAAAGCCTCTTTGTCAGTGTTTCGAAGGCCTCACTTTCCTTTCCAAAGCACTGCATCAGATCAGCGTCCAGGGATACACTTCTCGTAACGGTGCTATCCAGATAGCAGAACTTGTCCACAGTCTTAATCTCTATGTTGTTGATGACGATAGGAGGTGGTGGTGGTGCATTGGCAGTCTGTGATGGTGATGGCTGAAACATGGCTTCAGTCTTTCCAAGGCTGATCGTCAGCCCGAATCGTCTACAGGTAGCTGCGAAGCGATCCGTGATGTACTGCGTGTCTTCGTGAGAGTGTGCACCCAGTGCACAGTTGTCTGCGAAGAGGACGTCCAGTAGGGTGGCCTCGAACACTTTGGTCTTGGCTTGGAGTTTTCGCAGGTTGAAGAGTTTCCCATCAGTGCCAAACTGGAAGTACACTCCTCTGTCGCAATCGCTGAAGGCGTCGAGCATCATCGCTGCAAACAGGATGGAGAACAAATTCGGGGCGAGAACGTAGCCCTGATTCACTCCGTTGCTCGCCTGGAAGGGATCCGAGGCGTCACCGTTCTCTAGGACTCTGGCTTGCGTATCGTCGTGGAAGGAGGCTATCAGTGTGGTAAGCTTGTCTGGACATCCAGACTTCTGCAGGATCGTCCACAGGCCGTTCCGGTTCACGGTATCGAAGGCCTTGGTGAGGTCTACAAACGCCAGGTGGAGCTCCTGATACTACCCACGGCATTTCTCCAGTAGCTGACGGACAGCACAGACCATGTCGCTGGTTCCCCTGCCTGCGTGAAATCCGCACTGCGATTCAGGGACGATGGAATCAGCGATGTGTGTGATGAGTCTGTTGAGAATGATACTGGCAAGAATCTTCCCAGCGATGCAGAGGAGTGATATCCCGTGGTGATTGTCTTGTCTCCCTTCTTCTTGTAAATGTGCACTATAGATACATCCTTGAAGTCTTCTGGAACTTGCTTCTCTTCCCAGATGGACCTGAACTGGGACGTTAGCTGCTCCAGGAGCGCGTCACCTCCCTTCTTGTAGATGTCGGTAGAAATCCCATCTGCTCCAGGTGCCTTCCCAGGTGATGTATGCTTCAAAGCCTTCAAAGCAGATTTCTTCACAGGTAGTTGTGGCAGGGATGCAATCGCCTCGTCAGAAATGTTCGACTCTCTGTTCAGGACACTGCCGAAGTGTTCATGCCAGGGTGCAAGGATGTCAGTCTTCTTCGTCAACAACGGTGGACTGGTCAGAAGGTCGGACTGGGGTGGAACCAGATGCCTTGTGTCCGTAAACGGCGCGAAGGCCGTCATGAAATGTTTTCATGTCGTGGTTGTCAGCTGCTGCTTGTAGCTCCTCAGCTTTTCATCTCCCACCAGCTGCCTCGCCTTCTGGTAGTCCTGTTTCTTCTTGCTGCTGGTCTTGTCGTCAAAGTGATCCTTGTGGGCCTTGTGCAGCTTGCAGATGAGCTTCTTGATGTCTTCTTCATTCTCATCGAACCAGTCTTGTTGTTTCCTCTTCACGAAACCTCTGTAGACAGCCTCTTGGGAGGACCTCCACTCCTCTTCCAAGCCGTCATGCTCCTGTTCGATGTTGGACAGGGATTCTAGGAGACTTAGCTATAGTGCTTCCTTGTTGGGGATCAGCTTCCGGAGGGGCTTGTCTCTAGCTGTCTTCTTCTTCCAGGTCAGCTGTATGTTCATCTTGCTTCGTACCAGGCTATGATCGGACCAGCAGCCTGCTCCTCTCATACAGCGAGTGATCTAAATATCACGTCGGTCCCTTTGGGGTACTAAAGCGTAGTCAAGCATGTGCCACTGCCTTGATCGAGGGTGCATCCAAGTGTTCTTGAATTTGTCCGCTAGCTGGAAAATCGTATTGGTAATGCACAACTCGTACTGGGCACACAGCGATAGCACCATCAGTCCGTTGAAGATTCGCTTTCCAGTCCCCTGGCGTCCTAAGACGTTCTGCCAGGAGGAGTGATCGACCCCAACTCGTTTACTGGTGCTCATTGTCCAACAGGTGCAGGAAATGACACGTGTTAGATGGCCCCAGCAGGTGCAGCTTTTTTGTTCGGAGTATCCTTCTCCTGGGAAGATTTCCGGCGAAGGATGTGGAGCCCTTCCCACCCTCATTAAGGGTCAGATATCCCGCGGCAGATCCTACCTGACATTTCAAAGTCTCATCGCGGTGTCGTAACCCTAACGGGGTGGCTGAGGGGTTGTGGGCACTTGCCAAAGGTGCCACCCCAGGCTCTGGCGGGCGAGGGCGTCCATCTCCCCGTGGTAGGCGGAGGTTCCAGCCTGTTCCACCCCAGTTCCCCACGGACTAAAGGACAAGTATTTGACTTCTCGTTAACGCAATGAGATCTAAGTAAATTTGTACCCTTTCTGTGTATCTGAACCACCTTAAAGATAAATTATTGTTTAAGTACATTTTATGTTAGCTAGTGAGTAATGGCAATGTGATGTGATTTCAGGTTGCCGCAGAGTTGGATAGATCCGACACGGCAAAATGTCTGATTGACCGGTCAGCGGAGGCTGGTGTGGTTGATGACAGCGGCATGACAGCTCTGGTGCTGATGATCACCAAGATGCCCAATGTGGTGGGTGGAGTCTTTCTGTCAATCAGTATTCTCTATCAAGCCCACGTGCGGAAAACGTGGAGGGGGCGAGGTGCAAATGCAGACCAAAGGGCGTCATCTAAATTTTAAAAAACGTTTTAAGTCGAAGTGCACTTGGCCCTAGCTTGTTCTGAAACACCGCCTGTCCACTCATATAATGGAAAACAAATAAGCCAAATTAAACACAAACGTAACCGTGTTTAAAATTCCCACTGTGTAACATAATGTTAATTTTAACACTATGCCATATTTTTCTTTTATTATAGGCAAAGGAAGCACTCGATCAATTCTACTCCACTGACCGCGCCAATAGAAAGCAGTACTTCTATTTGAACTACCTAGAGCCCCCAGTACCAACTTGCATGAGCAACGGTTGTGCTAAGACAGCACTTGAAGTCATCGTTCAGCTCAAACAGTTTGATTTAGTAATGCACCCCGTGATACAGAGACTCATTGCAGTAAAGTGGAGTTATTTTGGTAAGCGAGGAGCCTGGTTCCAAGTCGTATCAAACCTGTTTTTCGTGTTATTGTGGACCGTACTTGGTGTGACCTCACCATATAAGGCAAACGAGCTATTTGATCCAATTGAGAAGAAATGGTGGAGGGTGGTGTTGGGGTCTGTAGCAGTGCTGATGACGTTAAACTTCATAAGGCAGGAAATCATGGAGTACTTTGCTTCTAAGAGGGAACATAAGCTATGGATAAAGTGGCGAGAAGACGAATTACGAAATGACTTGGAGTTCTGTCATCCGAGGTGGCCTGGGGAGAGGTTGTATCTCATGCAAGAAATCGACTCCTTGCATCATCAGGAACCGGCGTACCTTAAAGATGCCTGGAACTTTATCGACTGGCTTGCCTATTTCATGATCCTTGCTTCTGTAGCAACGCTTCTCATAGCTTATCTTCACGACAACCAGATGGCCCTGTCAATTTACGTAAACTTTCTCTCGGCGACACTTGTGGTACTGTGGATTCGCCTGATGAAGTACGCACGCGCATTCACTGTCTTGGGGCCCTTCGTAGTCATGCTGGGTCACGTCATATATGACATTCTCAAATTTGGCTTTCTGTTTTTTATATTCTACATTCCATATGCGGCTTCGTTTTGGATGGTGTTTAGCCAACACGGAGTTGACGGATATTCTGCCATTACAGACCTTCTGTACAGCATGTTTAGAATGACTGTTGTGGACGAATATAACTATGATGGACTGTCACAAGCCAAACCTATTATGGCTAAGCTGCTTTGCGGTACGTACATCGCTGCCTCGGGAGTCATTTGTCTCAATCTTTTCATCGCGTTGATGTCGGACACATTCCAAAGAGTCTACGACAACGTGAAAGCAAACGCAGTGATGCAGCAAGCGAGCACGATCATCTCCTTGGAAAAAAGCCTGTCGGTTGCTAAGCGACGCGCATTCACAAACTTCATCTACACTAGATGCAACCCTGAGGAGTTATACTACGACGACGACTCAACCGAAGGCGAGGAGAGAGATCTACAAAGAATGACACATCAAATTAAGAAACAAGTAGACCACATCTACATGCATATTAACGAACAGGACAATGAACGGAAAAAGAAGGAAAAGGGTAACGGCTCTTCTGGTGACGTGCACAAACTGCGCGAAGAAGTGAAGAAATTAGAGCAGCAGCAAAGAGCATTGACAGCACAATTCCATAATCAGATCGCTGAGGTAAAAGATATGCTGGGTGATGTTCTTCATACTTTAGGAAAACGAAAAAAGAAGAAGCACTGAAGGGTGATGAATGTAGTACACAACAACCGAGCACTTTGATTCTCACAGGAAGAGACTTTGAGACAACCGTCTTTGAAGGAAGCACTCTGGGTTATAGCTTTAAGGCTGGTAAAATGGTCCTAAAAATTGTGTTATATAAACATTAACTCTTGGAATGTTGCAACTAGAATCTTATCTGTTCTCCAGTGCATTAATAGCCGTGCCCCAATCATATCAGAAATGGCTGGCTCCTGGTAAGGCTACCCCCTCAAAATTGAAATAAAACAAATAACTAAACAGGGGAAACTGAACTTCCTCTCTTTAAGGCGACGTTTCTCCACCCTCCAAAAGTTACAATAAAATTTCAATATGTAAAATTAAATTTATAACAAAACCGCTTTTGTAGCGGTCTTAAACTCTGAAAGTTGACAGGATCGTGATGGTTTGATAGCCAACATATAATGTCGGTCGCCCCTTTTTAGTTTTCTATTCAACTATACAAAACAAAAGAAAACAAACAAACTGTAGCAGGACACTTGGCATAAACGTTCAAAACCTTTTAAAAGTCATCAATTTCTGTACCGTTACGAAGTTTGCATGTCTTCCGGTAAATTTCTGGAACGGTATTACTGTCTCTAGTTTTGTGCTAGATTTGGTTCCAAGCTATGCCTCAAAATGCTTGAGTATATTTGTACTGACTAAGACAGCCTTTTATGCTGAGGCGCGAAGGTGTAGTTGTTAGCGCTTCAGACTTTTGATCGGACGGTTGGAAGATAGTTGGAGGCTGGGTTGATCTCTTCAATATGGTGTTGTTTCCTTTAAGACAAGAATTGACTTTGCTCCACATGTGTCTCTTCACCCAGGTGTATAAATGGGCACTGGTGGCATACTGCTGGGGGGAATCCTGCAATGGACTAGCATCGCATCCAGGGGTAGTAGAAATGCTCCTAGTTGCTTCCTACTACGGAAGCTCGGTTATTGCGACTTTACCATAAGACAGCTTTTGTTGAAAAATAATTTAAGGGAAGCGTTAATCCTTGACAGTTAATTTATGTAGCTAATTCTTTTAAAACATAACTGAGCATATCATGCGATTATATATGGACAGTGATGCTGTCATTTGGAGGAAACTTTTGTCACAAAGTTTCTACGAGTATGTAGACTGAACTATAGATAGTTAAAGTCAAATAAAACCTTCACTTAGCTACAAAATAATTCTAGCACAACGAGAGGAAAGAAATCAACTCAATTATTGAGAAGAAAACTCGTAATCTGTTCTAGTGCATTTTGAAATAAAAAATGCGAGAACTTGAAAAACATTCTAATTTTAATCAATTCCGACCTACTCCGTCTCTGGCCAGAGGCACTAATCCACAGTTTTATTGCACTGGATCGGAGGGTTATAATTTTTAACAAAACTAGACAATTATTATTTTTTTTTTTTGACAGGCAAACATTTTGGGCTTTGAGAATTGTTAATTATGAAAAAGAATCAAGACAAGGTCACTTGGTAGCGCAAGTTTAGTCGACGAATAATATAATGCAGGCTTTTGTTTTTGTTTCCGGGGCAAACGCGCACTTAAACGTGGAAAAAGCTCTCAATGTTTGCCTAAAGAAGAAAGGGAGTTGAAATCATCTTTGGTCAGGAGTGTAAACTTTGTTTTTGCTTCTCTGAATGTGCCGTTGAATACGGTGAGCTCTTTCATTTGTACCCTGGTTCATTGTGTCTTAATTCGAGCTGGGACAGACGGCTAACAGAGAAACGGTCAGGCATTACCAAAATAATTGAAAGTAGTCAAAACTTAAAAAAAGAGTGTATTCATGCAGCTGATTTCTTATTTCACTATAGTTATTAAAGTAGATCATGGGCTTATTCATGGAACTGTATTGAACATATCTGGCGCCATTTGCATGAAACATTCTTAGTTCGTTACAAAGTTGCCGTTATTTATTGAATGCTGTTTGGAAATAACAATTTTTTTCTTGCATTAAAATTTTCTATTACAGCTTTTTTAAAGACAGAAGTAAAGGCTATCCATGGTCTTCTTAAAATATTTTCGTTCACTGTATATTACGTACAAAATTGCTCTCACCATGGGCCCGTTCCCGGGTAACTTTTCGGGCGCGGAAAGCTATTTTATGTCCACTTATGATTCGAATTTTGTTTGATTTGAAAGCTAAACAATAAAATTCTAAGTTAAGAAAGCATGTAGCTAGGGCTGGTGAGCGGAACTTTGTACCTTGGTTCCGGCTTGCTCATAGAGCACCAAGGAGAAAATATCAAGTGAATTCTCCAGGAAGAACAAACCATTAGCAAATTTTAGCCATATTTCGTGTACAAATGGGAACACTTGAACAAATAACTGTGCATTTCAATTTCAAATTCAAATTTGAAGAGCCACTCTGTGGAAATGCTGTTAATAAAGTCTTTATTATTATTATTATTATTATTATTATTATTATTATTATTATTATTATTATTATAAATCCAAGGTATCAATTTCAAGTAACTGTGCATTTCAATTTCAAATGGCTGACATTTGAATATTCCAGTAGGGCTAATTTGAATGCCACAAAAGAAAATTAAAATGTCTTGAATATTCCAGTATCAGGCTAATGCAACAAAAGAAAATTAAAATGACAGTCATTCTTACAAAGGGTTGTAATGATCTCAATCCTGGCTACAGTATGCTAGTTTCTGTGCACCAGATTATCTGAGGGGAGACAGCGAGGGTCAACTGTAAGTACCCCACACAAAACGTTAGAAAAGTCTTCTAACGTTTTTTGCCGCCGTAATCTGGGGGCGCCCCAGGTTTCTTCACGTGCGTTTCCGGTCACGTGACACAAAAATGTCACATTAACGTTCTTGTACTGAAAGTAGACCAGAGATGTACCGACTTAAACATGTCATCAACTTGTAATTGACTCATCTCAATTTTCCTTTACACACAAAAACTGTTGTGGTAAAGAAACGTGTTTCCCAGCGGTTGAAGAATTTGACAGTGTAAATATACGGTTTCGATTATGACACAATCACGCGCATAAGAGGACGCAGGTGGCTGCCTCTACGGTTAGTAACGTGGAGCAGAATTTACTAGCATTCCTAACATACCTTTATTGAGGACGCACCGGGATTATACCGTTTTGAGACCATGGTTGTCCGCTGTTGTCATAATCTGTTTTAATGTATGCGGAACGAATATGATCTAAATTAAATCATCGAGCAAATTATACGTTTTCTGAAATAAACTGCAGTATTTTCCCGGAGTGCATTCTTGAGGGTATACATAAGTAGTAATAATCAACAGCGTTATCAAATCACCTTGAGACACGGTTATTCAAGAAAGGGATAAAAAAAAAAAGACAACTTGAGCTTGGGAGTGAAATCCTGAAAAAACTGATCGCACGAGTGTTATTGTCAACACAGTATAATAATTAGTGCATGGTGAAACTTGAAGAATTTTTGTATTCATGGCACTACCATAGTAAAGTTAGACGGTTGCTCTCTATTGGTTTAATAACGCTGATAGATTTACTTTAACGTATTATCATATTTGTAAGAAAAAAGCTTAGCCGGTAAAGGAGTCTTATGTGGACAAAATTATCAGATCCCGTTGCATTTGGCGAGCGGTCCTGTTGTGAGAAAATTGTCTATATCTTCACCTATAGTCTGTGATACCAGGTACACTAATTGTTTAGCGATTTTTCGATTTGGGTACAAATGCAAGAACCCGAAAACTGACTACAACATTTGCACCGGAGAAAACAAGTCAACTTTTAGACGAAAGTGAAATGCACGCGCAGTTTTCCATACCCCTAAAAGAAACACCAGGCCCGCAGAACAAGCGTTTTTTTTTTTTTTTTTTTTAATTTTATTGTTATTGTGTTCGGGTCCTTAATTGCTTGTTTGTAAAATACCGTTCTGACCTTCCTAATAAAAGCCTGTGTTCATCTATATAGTCCCCTCATAATGGTTTTGGTCTGGTGTGAAAAAAAAAATTGACAATTTGGACAATTCGAGCAAAAAGTGAATTTGTCGTGCCACCCGTTCTGCAAATGAGGATGGATTATTTCATTTCATCGTAAGTTCAGGAGTGAAATTTGAGGGCCGCTCTCCTACACTATGAATGTTATGACGCCTTCCCCCGGGACAATCACCCGGTCGACGTACACTGCAAGATCATGTTAGTTATTCAAAATTGTGGTTGTCTAGCCAAATGCTCTTCTGTGATAACTTATGACTTCTTTACTAAGCGAGCCTTACCTTTGTTCTGTCCATGGTCTTTCCTTTGTTTCAATGCCTACCATTTCGCATGACTAACACGCTCCAATTCCTTAGCAGAAGAATACGTCTCTCTTTCTTTTGTCTTCGCATTTGTCTGGTCTCCCTTTTGTAAGCAGCCCTTATCAATCGCTATCTTTTGTTCCCTACTTTGCGCATCTTTCTTTTTTCCTCTAATGAACTTTCACGGGACTTTCGTGGCATGATCGATCACTATTTCGGAAGGGCGCGCCTTCCTCTCGTTCCCGTTAAACAGTACAGTAATATAATTCTGCGATCGCGGTTCAAGTGACTTGTAAATGTGCCCGCGTTTCTATATTGTGATACTTATTATCCAAATTCGAATATAGGCAGCGGCTGATCGCAAAACAATAGAAAACAATAGCTGGGAAAGCTTTGTTCCGGGAGTGAATGTACAACTATAGTCGATCTAAAGGATGGCGATTAGTTTGCGAGCTTTGTGCACAGGACGTAGGGGAGTCACATCCGACGAAATTCAGGCTAATATTTTCTTCACCATGCAATTGCAGCGAAATTCGTGCAAATCGATATTGTTGATTCATTACAAAACAAAGTACGTGGCCAAACAAAGCGTCATATGATCTAGGCAGATTGCAACATGCTCGTGGCTTCAGGATCAAAACCGACGCGTACCTTCTGTACTTTTTATACAGGTATGTATATTTTTTGATCGGCATGATTTGCGCTGCAATCGCACGGTACCTGTAATTAGACGGCAGATCGATTCCCTTTGATTAACTGGTGATTTCGATCCCACCGCTTGCACGTCTTTGGTGCCTTGGCACAGTCCCGGGCAGGTTGCGGTACAAAAACATCTTATGCCAAGTTGCCTAAAAAAGGCTCCTTCTTTCTCTTGTCATCAATGAAGAGGGCGGTGTCGTTGTGCTCAGAAACTTGTCAAACCGGAAAACCAAGATTAACATAATTAGCTGGCTAACTTGATGCAACATTAACCGGATAAGGAGTCAGTTTGTTTGCGAACAATGAAGCTTGCGAGGCCACTCCTTGAAACCGGTCAAACAGGAAAAGTCTAAATTAATATAACTAGCCGTAAGGTTCCTTCAAGCATACATCTCCTCAATACTGGCAGCTTACCTTGCTTAAAATCTCCAACCAATCCGGTGAGTATTTTGGTTTTTGTGGCTTAGATTGCAAAGATTAAATAGTAAAAAAAAGTTGTAACCAGAGGGTTAAATCTATTTTAACTGAAAACTTCGGCAGCGTTACGGACTGTTTGAAGTTAGACCATGTATGACTTATTAATGACCTGGATGCAAGATTCAGCACGATCAGTTTGCAACGACAAATATTTAAAAAGGCACTCGCAAAACCAGAAAGCTTTTTTACACGTTGTGAAGTTGCAGTCTTAATGAGTTTGGTTAGGAACTTTAATGTTGATGAGTACAATACAACGCTGCGTCCGACGTGAACATTTAGGGGAAATACCTGAAATGTTGTCTCCGACCCTTTTAAAGAAGAATGCAGTTCGTTGTGGTCGGGTACTTTAGCTGAATATTGAAATTAGAGAAAGTTTTGAGAAACGGAATTTTATTTCCCGAATTGACTGGCTGTTAATTGTTTTGCAAAACTCTCATCTTTCCCTCACGGTACTTGTTCGCTATCGGTCTCACGCCGGTACTTAGCCTTAGCTGTAGTTTACCACCCGTTTTGGCCTGCATTCCCAAACAACCCGATTCTTCGAAAGCACATCGCGGTGGCGGCCACGTCACAGACGGAGCTCTCACTCTCTACGACGTGCTGTTCCAGGCAACTAAGGCACGATCGGTCCGCCGCGAAAATGGCTCTCGCAACTATGCTTAAATTCAGCGGGTAGACTTGCCTGACCTGATAGCTGAGGTCAGTATAGTTTCAACTGGACGTAATGGGACTCCGCGCGCGCTCCGGACAGCCGCCTAATGGATTTTTAGACCTTTTAGCGCATTTTTATAGACATACTGTATTTGCTATTGGGAGGGAAGAGTGTTTTCTTAACAGGTCTGCAATGAGTCTCGTTCGAATATTTTGTACGTTTACGTCGGGCTTTCAGATTTTTCGCTTATTTCACAAACAGGCAGGTATAAGAAAAGGTAACTGGATAGGCTTGGAAAGAAAAAAGGTACAGGAAAAACACTGGGAAAAGGTGTAATCGAGCGGTCAAAGCCTCACTCGAGCCATTGAATCGTTCCGGGTGAATGGTTTATTTGCGTTGTTTGAGTTTGTGAATTGATGAGTTTGGTTGCAAACCTTCATGTGATATGAATTCGTAACAATACAATACAACGCATGTGAAAACTTCACAGAAAATAATTTATCCTATTACTATTTACACGCACAAAAAACAGACCTAAAAGAAAATTAGGTGTAAGTAAAGACACTGTACGATCAATCAATGACTATTCTGTACGACTTCATATGCGTATATGCAAACTAGGCTTCTGTTTTAAGCTGCTTAAGCCTTCCCAAATGTAAACCGTCCCTGAATATATTTCCGCTAAAATGTCCTTTCAAAAGACGCGTATAATGTTCAGGATTTTGCGTGCATGTAATACCCTCAGTGAGTCAATGTCACCTCAAACAGTCCTTGTCAGGACTACACACACCCGGATGATCATACTGGGTTCCAACAAGTTACGGTGCCATTTACAAAGATTAAATAAGAACAAATATTCTTTACTTTTGCTACTCCAATACGTATTAGTACCGGATACCATCAGATTGCTAATTTGATGAAATAAATAAGTTATTCTTCCTGAAACATATTGCGGTCTAAAGAGGACTTAAAGGGTGATTAAGCAGAAGATTAAAAAATCACTTTACCTTCCTTAACTGCACTGTCAGTAAATCAAGATTTAGCTGAAAATCGAGCTTGATTTTGGATGAGGTCAGACCATAGAGTTAACGCTGTTAGCTCTATTTAGTTAACTACTGATAAAATTTTGTTTGAATATGTTTGAGCTACGGTTAAAAGAATAACTAAATGAGAGACCGTCGCAGTTGTGTACACAACTTAAACCGTTGCGAAAAGAGAGCCTGAAAAAATTTCAAATATTTCACTCCATCTCTTCTTATGATTTTAATTTCTTCTACAATTTTGGTTTTGAAACATCGCACATGGCCTTAGTAGCGTACTGCTAGTCCAGTCATTTTGTGGTTTTACCTGCAACTAATTGCAACAGAAGCTTTCTCTTTGCCAAAAATTTGAAATTATTCTGTTAAGGCCCGGCCAAACGGATGTAACATGTTGATCAATGCAACATCGTCTAACATTTTTGAGTTCAATATGTTCCAGTCGTTTGGCCACCATGTTGCACGATACTGCACGATGTTGGATGATGTTAAACGAAGTTTGATTTCCATGAAACGTCGTCTTCAACATGGTCAAAAATATCTTTTGTTTTTAGGAATGAACAACAACGTTGCATTCGTTTGGCCACTGCAGTTAATGCTGTTGAGCGCGCGCATTCCCACTAAGCTGACTTCTTCGCGACTTCGCGAGTTGCTGCGTGAATGTTCAAGCTAAAGCATGGCCAACGAATAGAGTTTTGAATCTCTCAATGACGATAACCTATATGTAAGCGATTTCTCTTCAAATAGAAAGAGAAAGGGCGAAAGAGTAATTGAAACTGTAGGACCAAGAAAAGCGAAAACTCTGATGCGGAGATCGATCGGCCTCGCATCATTTTTTTGAGTAAACCAATGCACGGGTTTGTTTTCTAAGGATTCTGGGTAGAGTTTAGTCCCAGACCCTTGAGTCCAATTGTTGTATCAACCATGTTGTATTCGTTTGGCTACCTCGTTCAACGCTGTGCAACATCGTCTAACAATGTTGGATTCAACCATGTTGGGTGATGTTGCAATCGTTTGACCAGGCCTTTAATTAACATCCCAAAAGACCCAAAGGATCCGTGCACGGGAACACCTCCAAATTAAAGCCTACTAAGAACTTTAAACACGCTTATACCGTGACAGTGAAAAACTTGGAACGTACATAATAACAATAACGCAGTTTCGTCCGAGGTGAAGTGAGGTGACATCGTCACATGGCTTGATTATTACGTCGTAGTTTCTGAACAGCCATCATTTCGCATCCGTCATCCAGGGGCGGATCCAGGATTTTTGAAGAGGGGGTAGCTGACGCGACAGAACGATATCGGATCTTACGATCACAATCAATTCATCAATAAAATAGCACTATATCGTGATTTTACTTGTAGAGTAAGATTATATTTTATGTATAGTAAGTTGTGATCACAAACAAGCAACCCTACCTATTATTCGCACTGCGTTCCTTAGCCATGCGTGAAGTGATCTTTCAGCCTTTGGCTTCCCATCTGTAGCACCGCAAGGATCGTTAAAACTTCTCGGATATTAGGAAAGAACATGTTATTAGCATGTGTCTCTATAAGGCAGGTTATTGAAACTTCGTCTGGCTCTGCTTGACGCTTCCAGTAATTGGTCCAGCAAAACAGGACATTTTCAAAGGTTGCCGCAGTACGTGATCTCACTTCTGTTGCAGTACTTTACCAATTTAATCTTGACTTCTTTGGACTTCGTAACGATTACAGTAGGAATGAGAGCACAGAGTTCGTAACGGGCCTACTGATTATATTGATTATAGAGTTCGTAAGGGACAGCGATGGGAACGAAAATGGCTCCATCCTACGCCAATCTTTTCATGGGGAAATTTGGAGAAACGCCCTAGCATCTACTACACATTCTCCCCTCATTTGGTGGCGTTATATTAATGACACTTTTCTCCTTTGGACACATGGCGAAGATCAATTGAATAGCTTTATCACATACTTAAACAACCTACGTCCTACAATCAAATTCACGAGTTCCTTCTCTTACAGCGAAATCCCCTTTCTTAATGTTAACGTAATGCTCATCGACGGCAGATTGGAAACCCTGCAGACAAACATCAGTATCTCCTTGAATCGTCCTGCCACCCATCTTATACCAATCAATCAATTCCATTCAGCATGGCCTTACGACTTAGAAGAATTTGTTCCACGGACGAGTTCTTCGACTAACGTTCCGACGCACTTACGACACATTTAATCAAGAGAGGATATACACACCGTTTTATTAAAGAAGAAATAGAGAAAGTTCGTCAAATTTCCTATATTTCCTAACCGCTGGCCAAAGAGCCTGAGGACTCTGGGTACGAGATTGGGAGAAAAGGGCTTCAAACTACGTTCAGATGTGAAATAATCAAAACCAGTAACAGAACGCAAATATTAGTTAAAAATGCAAAAAAAAAAAAGGGCAAGAAAACACATGGTGCGTTTTAGCTCACATATCTCCCAACCTTTACACTTATGCTTATGGAAATATATTGCAATATTCCGACAGTGAAGGAAAGTTAACAGGCTAAGAAAAATTAAAAACATTTTGCCTTCCCATCACCCCCGGATTAATTGAGCTGCACCAATTGTTTTTAACCGCTTGCAGTTAGGCCATGTGTCTCCGAATAGACCAGTCGGGAAAAGTAAAACTAAGAAACCAACAAACCAACAGATAAAACTGAAGAGAAAGGAGTGTACATGACGTGGACGAACCTAGATATTTATTACAAGCCCTTTTGTTTACTTTGTTACGAACTGTCAAGCTTCAAAGACGTACCTTTATTTTCTTTTTGCCTGGAAGATAAAGATTACGTTCTACCTCGTGTGATTGCAAAAGGCTGTAGTTTTGTTATTCTCCAGTCTGGAAGTTTTTCTTTAGGCGATCATAATTTGTTTATTTCATGATCAAAGCTTGTCCTAGAGGTAACGCAACTCGTCAATAGCTGATCTCTTGTCTGCCGTTATCAGCCTAATATATCGAACTTTAATTTATCTCGCTCATGTCTGAATGTGTTTTGTGAATCTGACATAGATGTGAAAGGATCGATATGAGGAGGTAAGGATCCTGAAAACAGTTCATTTAAGGCTACTTTCTGATAGAAAACTTTGGTTTGCTTCAGGGAGGATCATCTCACACGCGGCATATCATGGCTCTTACAGTCGATGATGTAATGGAGAAGATCGGCAGTTTTCATCGATACCAATATAGGTTACTGTTCATCTTTGGTTTTATGAAGATCTTTGGCGATGCTTTCCAGACAATGATTCCAACATTCCTCAGCATTGAGCCGCCATGGCGATGCAAAGAGAACAGTCCTGCGTGTAACCTGACGGGAACCTTTAAACCAGGTGATGAAAATTACAACTTTCGCTGCTCAATTCCACGGGATCAGTGGGAGTTTGACACCAGTGACCTCAACTCAGCTGTGAACGAAGTAAGATGAAGCATTTTAACTTTACTTTTTTGTGGTGTATCCACTTCATTTGATTTTATTTAAGGCTTGTTCACACCATGAACGTTGGTTGCAATTCTACCTCACTATTGTGTTATTGGGGGATCACGTGAGATTGCGCGACTTGTGAACTAAGCTCACTTTGTTCTTGCTCAGTGAAGCGACCAGAAGCCTTTATTTAGCTATTCGCAAATACTGAAAACTTCTAAGGTAAGGAGCATTACCTCGAATGTAGGGTTAAACGTTGTTTAAACTAGTGAAATCTCCAACGGTCTCCCTAGTAACGGAAAAAAGGTTGAGTCGGAGGGTCCTGTTCGTAAGTTTGAGCGACACAGGTTTGGTAAACGATTTTGAGGGTTTTTCATTCAGCTTGGCACTTCTGGACACGACAACTCACTGGCATGGGAAAATGAAATTCTCATTTTGATTGTTCAAGTGTACGATCTAGAGGAGAAGTGTGGCCGGTCAGTTACTCACAATTGTTAACAACATGGTGCGATCTTGTCTTACCTATTTACAGATTGGCCTTTTCCTTCCTTTTGGAACAAAAGTAACGTAGTGTAAATAAAGTTGTAACTCCCAGTACCTCAAACGTAAGCATGTGAGGGGAGGTTCATTATACAAACGTGAACAAGTTTCTAGCATCGCATTTGTATAGTTAACATAGTCCGTGTTTTGATAACCACAGTGCAACCAAAGTATTATTGTTACAATTGTTATGTCGAATTATTATTATTCAGACGGAAATTTACTTTTCTTGCTTTCAGCATTAACATATTTTACACAATAATTTACTTTTCTTGCAGTTTGACTTGGTGTGCGATGTATCAACGCTGGCCGCACTGAACAAAGCTATTATGTTCGTGGGCTTTATGATTGGTGTGCTTGTTGGAGGTGTTTTGTCCGACAAGTTCGGACGCAAGCCAATTGTGTACTTCCTTTCAGTCGTGTGTAACATCATAGCTCTGGGTGCGTCTTTTGTCCAGGTCTACTGGTTCTACGTGACACTCAGGTGTCTGGTGGGTATTTGCGTCGGTAAGTCGCTGATTGATGTTCACTATTCACATCAATCATTTTCCGGTACAATTCGCTAAGTTGCAGTTATTATAGAGTAGGTTATTAGCTTGGGTTACATCTATCAATTCCACACTATACTACAGTAAGTAAAATAAGGCTAAATTATTGACCTGTGTATTTCAATAAGGTTTTTGCTCTTGAAAAGCTGCTCGATCCTTTTCACAAAACTAAATTTGCGGCTCATGATAATTTGGTGGGTGATGGATGATAGAGGTTTAGTGGGGGCATGCAGGTGATCGATGATGGGTAAAGGAAGGGAACTCCGGACTACTCGCAAGGCCTGTTCATGCCATTCAGCACTGATTGTGAATACTCTGCCTAAATCTCGCACGAATATTTTAAAACGCAGCTTTTCCTACAAAGAAGCTCGTTTGTGGAATAGCCGTCCAGCTAACGTCAGAGTGACTACGTCTTCTAAGACCTTTACCAGGGTATTAAGGAATGGAACCTTTTAGAACAGTCTTTCAAAGACAGAAATTCTTTTTTAATATTTTAGCAACGTATCAAAGAGCGTGTTTTTAGCTAGTTTTTAATTCTTATTTCTAATTTTTGTTTCTTATCGCTGGCTTGGTATTTTCTACTTTTAAATAATTGTAATTTTGAAATGCGTGTGTTATTTCATTTCTCAATCTACAGGGGCCCATTGAATATCACTTTCGTGATGTGGTCTCCTTGTGTAAAGATTGTTATTATTATTATTATTATTATTATTATTATTATTATTATTATTATTATTAGTTTAAAGACGAGATAAATTTGTTAATGTCCTCCTAGTACTCCCACGACAAACTTGTAAATCAGTTTTATTTTTAAAATCTATTTTGTAACTCATGTTTTTGCTGCGTTTAAATAAAGTGTATGTTATGTTATGTTATGTTATGTTATGTTATGTTATGTTATGTTATGTTATGTTATGTTATGTTATGTTATGTTATGTTATGTTACGTTGTTATATGATGGCTGATAGGTAATGAATGATAGGCGATGGGTGATGAATGATTGGCTATGGGTGATTGGTGATGAATAATGGGTAATGACTGATGGGTGATTGGTATGAGGTGATGGATGATTGGTTGTTTGGGATGGGTAATGGGTGATAGGTGATGTATGATTGGTTTTTGGGGATGGGTAATAGATGATTGGTGATGGGTAACAGGTAATTGGTGATGGGTGATGAGTGATCGAATTGGTTGTGGGTGGTGGGTGATGGATAATTGGTGATTGGTGATGGGTAATGAATGATGGGTGATGAATGATTGGTGATTGGTGATGGGTAATTAGTGATTGGTGATTGGTGATGAGTTTATGGGTGATGGATAATTGGGATTGGTGATGGGTAATGGGTGATTGGTGATTGATGATGGGTAATCGGTGATTGGTGATGAGTTATGGGGGATTGGTGATGGGTGATGGATGATTGGGATTGGTGGTGGGAAATGGGTTATTGGTGATGGGTAATGGGTGATTGGTGATTGGTGATTGATGATGGGTAATTGGTGATTGGTGATGGATTATGGATGGTAATGAATGTTGATTGATGGGTGATCGATGACGGATTGCGGGTGACGGGAGCTGGATTGTGCATGATGGGTGAAGGATGATGGATGCTGGGTGACAGATGATGTATGATGGCCGATGTATAACTATTGCCAGATTACGAGCGGTCGATTGCACGGTGTTGGAGATTAAAACATCGGATGTGCTTAAACGGCGAAACACGTTTCAGTTAAGAAATCGCTTAAGTTAACTGACAGATGGTGATGAAAGAGGGCTAATTAGTGATGGATGGAGTTTATTGGTTGAATGGTGAATAGAGGTGGATAATGGGAGATGACGAGGCATGAAAGGACATAAGAGAAAATGAGTCCTAAATGATAATCCATTGACTGGATCATAGTACAAGTGGTCAATAAGAGACGACAAGTAATATCCATGACGCTCAAAATATTTTTTGTATCCGTTGATTCTTTGTCTAATAGGTAGCTCATCACTGCCCATGTACGTTTTACTCATGGAGTATGTAGGCAAACGTCATCGTCACGTCGTGGGGACAACCCTGTTTTATTTCTGGGTTATTTCGCTAATGCTGCTGGCATTGTTTGCTTATCTGATAAGAGACTGGCGCACACTCTCTATAGCAGGAGCTGTCCCTGGCCTGTTGCAGATATTTTTTTGGTGGTAAGCAATACATCAATATTCGTGATTATCTTCATGTTTTACGCAGGCGTTCAATTGTATTTGTCTGGGTTATTTTCGTTTGTCTCGACGCTTTCCAAAAAGTTCGCAAAAGCAAAACTACATGCTCCCACTGGTTAACAAATAATAAATATAACTGTTGAAATGTTTCAGAACCGAAGGATCATTCAAAGACGACTTTCCGTTCTATTAGTAAATAAAAGAGGTAATTACGCGGTATTTATTTTGGGATAGCTAACTTTGCTTCTGACCTCAGCGCCGTGACTAATAAAAAAAAAGGTTGTAAATGTTAAGCTGGGAAATGAAATAAAATAATATGCAACATTCATCATGCCACGAGCGGGGGCCGTAGAAAAACGTCTGCTTACCAGGCAAGGATCAAAGCCACTACCTCCTGATCGGTGGAATGCTCAATCACTGAGCTACTGAGAGAAACGTGGCGACCGAGGCCATTTCAGTACTTAATATGTGATGTCGAAAGTGTTCTGTGTCTTTATAAGTAAGGAAAGATAGTCAAAGTTAAGTCTAATGCAGATTATTTTTTTTACTTGGAATTAACATTTTAGCCTGTTAGTTCAAAAACGCAATTTTGGTCTTGTCCCGTCGGGTGGGGCATTTGAACCCTTTTTCAAGCTATGCGGAAGGATTTCTGGCTATATTGGCTGACCTCACTGTGGGGCATTTGCAATGGCCCGAAGCGAAAAAGACAAATGTCTGACACATTTCTGAGGAAGGGGGATGGTCTCGCTGGAGAGTAATAGAACCGTATTCCCATAAGCACGGCAGTGAGATTAGAAAGATGTTATGTTGATAAGGTCCTCATTGTTCAAAGGGCCAAGAAAAAATCTAAATTTCTGACGGGAACCAAACGAGAGGCCATTCAATTTTTTTACGCTGCCTTTTAAATGGGTTAAACGTTGTTCAAATAACAGGTATATACCAGAGTCTCCTCGCTGGCTACTGGTGCATGGCAAGCCAAAAGAAGCCTGGGAAGAGCTCCAAAAGGTAGCTGCTTTCAATCGAAAAGAAATGCCGGATGGAGAATTGGAACAAAAAAATGCCACGCCGGAGAGAACTGGTGACTTCCGTGACCTCTTCAGTTCATTCAACATGACCAAAAGAACTCTGATATCTTGGTTTAATTGGTAAGGGAAAATTTTTCTACAGCTTGTAAACTCTAAAATAGGCCTTGACATTGACTGGAAACTGCAAAAATGTAAGATGTGCCTATTCTCGATTCGCTGTGCAAGTTGCAAACGTTCGTGGTACACTGCAAACGCTCACAGTTATAACGACTTCTATCACTAGCGCTGCGAAGTGCACACATCAAAATATCAAAAGGAAAAAATTATTTTAAGGACCAAAGTATTTTCTAAGGAGTGCTAATGGGGGAGGGGGGGGGGGGCAATTATTCATATCTAGCTGGAATTCGAAGATGTTGTTTTTGTTGTTTTGTTTTTGTTTGGGTTCCTTTTGCGAAAAGGTGGAAAATCTGTCGGTGTAAGAACGAGAAGCAGCCCCTTGCTCGTAAGTTTAATCCACATATGACGCCCATTCACTCTGGAAGCCAAGCGGGGGCCATATTCTCGGTGCAGGCTTACGCTCTCACCACTTCAACATTCCCGCTCCCTCATTGCATCAAGAGAAAGTACTTAGGTTCATTGAAATTGTAGTACTTGAGGATTTTATCTATGGATCCATGAATCAAAGTTAGTTTGATTTATTTAACACAATAACGCACTTTTGACTGTGTACGTTTTTGTTTTAGGATGGTCATATCATTGGTGTATTACGCTGTTTCATATAGCGCAGGGATTTTTGGCGGCAACCGTTATTTGGTGTTCTTTTTGACCAGCCTCATAGAGATTCCCTCCAACTTCACTTGCATAATCCTTAACCGTAGGTATGTTAATCTACAAGTAACACTAATCCCAAAACCTTTTGATAACAGCAGATAACCATTATATTATTTGAATCACAAAACTACGACTCAGAAAGACATCTTTATTGAATGGATGAAGCCTGGCAGTCTTAAGGCTTACTTCTTGATTTCCTAAAATACTACGGTTAAATTTCTTTTTTAGAAAGAATTACTTTATTGTTCGGATTTAAATTTTCAGAAAAATTTATTACCGAGGAACACGCATTCCAATCTAGTCGCTGTTGTTGACAATCATGCAATTAAAGGTAGAGAGCTAAACTGTGATTCGTAAATCTTTCAGGATTGGCCGGAAGAAAACAACTGTTCTTGGGGTGATCGTGTCCTTCATTGCATCTGTCATTGCCGTTGTCTTTCAACGAGATATTAAAAACACAGGTAACCTCTATCAAGTTTAACTTCACCAAAACAGTTCCATGGCTAAAAGGGCCATACATTTCTTCCACTACAACGTTCGTCCTGTACCTTAGAACGAGCATTACTGAGAAGACTTAACGGTGTCACAATTTTTTTACCGTCTAACTTGTGTATTAAATAGACCGCGGGATTCTGAAGAATATGTTATTTCTAGCGCAAACAAAATATCTGTGATAGCTTGAGGTTCTGTGATGCTACAATCCCAGAAAAAAAGTCTCTGGGAAAACGCTTAACTTTCAAGCGCGGCCGTTTTATTTCTTCTCAAGAAATGATACTTGTGCTGTTTTGCGCAAGTTTCTCCCTCCTCCAAATCAATGCACGTGACTTGTAGGTTGTCTTCTGGACAAACGGCCTTGTGCGCCAATTCAAGGATGAAACGATATTTCAGGTTCTAACATTGACTTTCTGGTTGTGTTAATTATATTAATCTCATGTTATGTTCATTTTGCATTTTAGGATTTCTGGTGGCAAACATAATCATGGCACAAGGTTTCGCGAAATTCTTCATCAACATGGCATTCAGTTCGATCTACGTTTACACTTGTGAACTTTTCCCCACTGTTATCAGGTATTGCCAAATTTCTATGGGTAGGAATTTTTATGGACGCTTTTTAGAAAATCTATCCACAGCCACTTAGCGCCCTAACGCTACCGAAAAATTCTGTAGAAAAATATTCCTTTCCGTGGCATGATAACTGTCTCAATAAAGTCAATGCATTCAGTCCACGGAAAAGGTCACTGTTCTCAGGCAACATTCCATTTTTGGCCAAATAAGTAAGTTTTCCTCTAAGCCAGAGTTAGGACACAGCAAGTGGAAAAATTTGGGGCCCTGATGCAAACTCTTAAATTATTACAAGAAAACAAGGTCACTCTTTATTCTCCATTGATCTCTAATTTGCTCAATTTCCAGGAATATCGGAATGGGAACCTCATCTGCCGCCGCGCGCATTGGATCCATATCAGCACCTTATGTAGTTTGGCTGGTATCAACATTGAATCTTTTGAAACTTTGGTTATCTGCTCCATTTTAACATGTTAGTGTCCGCACTAAACCTTTTTTCTTTCTTTTAATTACTCATCAGGTTCGTTTCCATATTATCTTGCCATACTCCATCGTGGCAGTGCTTGCGTTCCTCTGCTCTGTCTTGTGCTTTCTGCTGCCGGAGACTAAGGATGCAGCAACTCTAGAGAATATGGATTCCGTGAACACCAGCGCTTCAGAAATGGTGAAGACGGAGCGAGTTCCATGTGAACCAAGCAAGGAGAAAGAAGAATTGGGAGAACTGCTACTTAATCAGGAGTGTGCTGCTTAAGAGATGCCTTTGCCAGAGAAAATGGGGTTTTCGTTTTACTACTTACTTACCCTTTACTTATAATCAGTATTAACTGGCGCTCTTGTATGTATAATAGATGAATACACTCTTTCAGCAAACAGAAAATTCTCGTGGCCGGTAATTTCTTAATTTATTAATTTTCTTAATTAATTTCTTAATTTGTTAATCAGTATTAACTAGCGCTCGTGTTTTTATCACAGATGAATACACTCTTTCATCAAACTGAATATTCTCGTGGCCGGTAATTTCTTAAAATTCCTAGACATGCCGTCTTGGTTCTTACTCTCCTCAAGAAAAGAACTTCATCACTTAACCGGAAAGTACCATGGCTTGTCGCACAAATCTTGAGCAATTTACAGTCCTTTTCCAAAGTACCAAAATCTGGAACTCTCCCCCAATATCAATTACTTCTTCATCTAGTTTTTTCACCTTTAAGAAAAAATGTTGCAGTTTTTATCTATAAGAACATGAATTGACCAAGCCGCACTTACACAGCACCATATTTTCTTTCTATTAAAGTGTATATGACACGAAATCTTTTATTAGCTTATTAGGAAGAGCTTTCAAAATGATGAACAATGGCATTTATTTTATTGCGATAGCATTCTTGGTTGCCGAGTTATTCAAGATTTAGGCTTATGCAAATTAGACAACTTGTGACGTCACAATACTGACACAAAATGAAGGGAAATCACAAAAAAATAGAATATCTCTTAAGCCTTTTTCTGTATAGAACTGAAACTTTGTAGAGTTGTTATACTCATCACTAAGTTTTATGATATGATCCACTATGACATTTCCATGGCAACACAATGGGCTCCAGGCCCTCACCATCCAAAGGATAAAATCAGAGTTTCCCTTCCCAAGAAGCGCTTTTTGCCCTTGATGTTTATTCAGTGGGTGTGAGGGAATATGGACATAACGCAGCACAAGTATAAGAAATTCTGTTTGACTGTGGAGCAATAAATAAGGCATTTGTCATTTTCGGAAGGTAGAGGTCTGGTAACGAGTACGTTACTATGGTGACATCATAGCCACTATCACAATGTGTAGTTCTGTCAGCACATCAACCCTGCAAAATTTCAACCCTGTGGATGTAGTATTTGCGTAGATATTCCAAATTTTGTGATTTCCCTTCATTTTGTGTCAGTATTGTGACGTCACAAGTTGTCTAATTTGCATAAGCCTAAATCTTGAATAACTCGGCAACCAAGAATGCTATCGCAATAAAATAAATGCCATTCTTCATCATTTTGAAAGCTCTTCCTAATAAGCTAATAAAAGATTTCGTGTCATATACGCTTTATTGATAGCCGAGGTAACCTCTCTTATAAGTCTGGTGGTTTCGTCTCCTCACCATTACTGTAAATTGAATGATTTCTCTTTTTCTTAGTAAGGCAAATAAATGATGAGAACGATGATCGGAAAACGTCGGAACTTATCTCTGTGGCAAAACTACGGTGAAAGTAAATCAGAGTGAACATTTTAGTTTGCTAAGAGTTTTGAAACGTTATCAGGTGATCAAAGCGCAGCATACCGCTAAAGTTTTGCATATTTCGGTTTTTGCAACAATTGTAAAACTGTAAATGGTTTGAACCTATAATTCATGTCATAAGTACGTAAAGTATGATCATTTGGGTGAGAGTAGTCCCGAGAAGGACTGTTTGAGGTGACTTTGACTGACGTTTCGACAACCTGCGCGGAAGTCATCTTAAGAGTCAAGTGAATTGTGGAACGTCAGTAGGTGGTACCACAATCCACTTGACTCTGAAGATGACTTCCGCTCAGGTTGTCGAAACGTCAGTCAAAGTCACCACAAACGGTCCTTCTCAGGACTACACTCAACCGGATGATCATAATTTACGTACTTATGACATTTGCAAAACTATGCTTTAGGCAGGTTTTGCCTTTCCCCTGAATGTTGGCTAAGGACTGCATGGATGCTGAAGCTAAAAACAATCACTGTATCAGAGTTGATTATTGGCCAGCTTTTCATCCATCTGCTGTAGCCAGTTGGCCTCTTAAACCATGCTTCTATCTTTTGGCCTTACTTGGCGCTGATCTTGTGAAAATATCATCTGGGCTGGCTATGAAAGGGCCTGACGCAAACATGTTTACAGCACAGTCAAAAGTTGAACAAAGTTCGGCATCATATAATTGGTCATCGGTAATAGTTTTTGCGTAGCAATGGTGAACAGATAGCCCGAGCTGTATTTGGAATTTTCTTCCAAGTAAATTAAAGAAGATGTGAAGGAATTCTTTCCATCAACGCAATCTTCTAAGTCAAGTATTTCAGGTCATCTTGATTATGATTCAGCAAGGCAAGTTAATATCTTGTAGTAATGGAAATAAAGACTTGATTTTTGTAGCCAGTACAAACGATTGATTGTGAATTTGAGCCTGGCGTATCCAATCGATAACAATCAATAATCGGAAACGCAATCGGTAGAAGTTAATTAATCGATTGATATCAATTGGCTTGAGCCAGTGGATGACCAATCGATTTATCACATGCAATGTCGGTTATCGATTATTATCGATTGCCAGAAGGTACCATGTGTCTGACCTCCAGTAAAAGAAGTTCCGATTTACTTTCATCGATTATGAGACGTTTGCTTACAGACGTTAATCGCAGCGAGCAGTGTTTCCAGAGGACAAAGCTAAGGTGGAAAGCATTGAGCTCCCCGTTTTCAACCCCGTGTCTATCGATAAAGGAGCCTGCAGGATCATACATTGTTGTCCGATCGCGAAAGTTGAAGAAATTGCATGGGGGTATTACGTTTCTCTACCAAAAATGTGAGCATTTCAGTTTTATTTTGATTAACTTTAATATTTATTTTACACGACCTTGGTGTCTTGATAGAGGCAGTAAAAGTGAAGGTTCTAATCTATATGTATGTCGTCTCAAAACGAGCTCATGCAGTTACTTTCCGTTTCATGAACGGTAACAATTTCATGTCATTTTACTGTTAGATGAACGTTTCAAAACAAAAATGCATTTCAATTTTCTTCATATGTTCCGCCATAGACGTTGCTAACGCCCTAAATACAGACCGTATAAACGTAAAAAAAAATCAAAACCGATCGATGACAATCGATACCAATTTATTAATCTATTGGCTGGTATTGAAACCCAATAACAATCCAAAAAAGTTCAGAAGGATTTTCGTAATCGATTTACCTATCGATTTCCATTAATAATCCCGTAATTGATATTGATTGCTATCTATTGAAATTGACTGTCATCTATCCTCGGTTTCATTCTTTGGATGTGCAGGGATTTGAAGAAACTCTCGGAAGAGTAGTGCACCTGCGCCCAGTTGCATAAAGCATTTTAAGATAAGTAGGAGCCTGTTGCTGCAGTCGTTCCCTGCATTCCGAAGGATTTGCTCAACCTCTGTGTTGGATCACTCGGTTGAAAGCAATTTATTGAGGATAGAGAACACAACAAGAGCGCTAGAAAATCCTTCGGAAGGGAGGGAATGACTGTAGAAAACTCCCACTTATCTTAAGATGCCTGTCCTGCCCTGCTGCCTCAGATTGGTGATTAGCCAATCTAACACATAACAAGACGAAATATAAACTTTCATGGTGTTCGGATCTTTGAGTCGCGAAAGTGCCACAAATAATAACGGGATTTGGTCTACTCTTGGCTGTATGAAATGGTTACAATTTTTCGCTTTGATCTAGAATATCCATTTAGGCTGGTATACTTCTAAGGGGGAATATAAGCTATGGATAAAATGGCGAGAAGACGAATTGCGAAATGACTTGGAGTTCTGTCATCCGAGGTGGCCTGGAGAGAGGTCGTATCTCATGTCAGAAATCGACTCCTTGCATCACCAGAAACCGGCGTACCTTAAAGACGCCTGGAACTTTATCGACTGGCTTGCCGATTTCATGATCTTTGCTTCTGTAGCAACGCTTCTCATAGCTAATCTCTACGACAACCAAATGGCCCTGTCAATTTACTTTAATTTTCTGTCAGCGACACTTGTGGTACTGTGGATTCGCCTGATGAAGTACGCACGCGCATTCACTGCCTTGGGACCCTTCGTAGTCATGCTGGGTCACGTCATATATGGCATTCTCAAATTTGGCTTTCTGTTTTTTATATTCTACATTCCATATGCGGCTTCGTTGTGGATGGTGTTTAGCCAACACGGAGTTGACGGATATTCTGCCATTACAGATCTTCTGTAGAGCACGTTTAGAATGACTGTTGTGGACGAATATAACTATGATGAACTGTCACAAGCCAAGCCTATTATGGCTAAGGTGCTTTACGGTACGTTCATTGCTGCGTCGGGAGTCATTTGTCTCAATTAGTTTATCGCGTTGATGTCGGACACATTCCAAAGAGTCTACGACAACGTGAAAGCAAACGCAGTGATGCAGCAAGCGGGCACGATCATCACGATCATCCACACCCATTTATTCGCTGGGAGAGCAATTGAGGTCGGTAGAGAACACCAAGGACCTCGGGGTAACCATCTCTTCTGACCTGTCCTGAGACAAGCATGTGTTTGCAACGGTAAATGAGGCAAATATGATATTGGGTATTATAAAGCGCTCCACTGATCGGAGCAAATAACCAGGATGTGTTTTCGCAGCTCTACAAGTCACTGGTCAGGCCTATACTTGAGTATGTGGCTACTGTTTGGAGCCCGACTATAAAGGCTAGTTTCCACATACCGATTTATAGAGCCAATTTACACGTTACAATTTATCGGGCGATATTTTTTCCTGTTGGTGTAGCGCGGGGTGAAATGTACACCATTTTCACTGTCATTACAACCAATCACTGCCTTTGCTGAATTAAGTTATGGGAGGCGAGATTTGTCAAAGATAGAAGGTCGTAAGACAGAGAAAGGAAAGGTAGGACGCATCGCCGAAGGGGAGGTGGGTGGGTAAAGAAATTCTGTAATCCCAGAACGGCGTAACTTGGTGAGAAGGACCAAAAATCAGGAATAATTTGCGTAAATAGGCAGATGAAGTTCCACGAAACACGAGTGGCATTGACCGAGGCGTTACAAACATTCCTACAAATTCATTCGTTAAATTCATTCGGCGTTACAAATTCGTTTATTCTCACTCAAAATCCGAGGCGTTACAAACATGCCAGCGTTGCGCGCAGGTTAGTTTCGTGGTTAGTTTAGACAGTGAGAATATTCAAATATCAGTCATTTTTACATAGGGTTGGATTGATCTCAATCCTGGCTACAGAATGCTATTTTCTGTGCACTAAATGATTGTTCAACAAATCTGAAACATTATTTTGATGATTCTATTAATACAAATACAATTTCGGCTATTCAAAGTTATTTTAAAGAAAGGTCGCAATGCCTCTTGTTAAAGTTCACTGATCCACGTTCGCAAGATTAATATTACTGAATAAGACGGCAGTTCGACTCCTTTAGATAAACTGGTGATTTCGATCCCACCTTTTGCACGTCTTAGGTGCCTTGGCACAATCCCGGGGTCTTAATCATTGTTTACCAGGCAGGTTGCGGCGCAAAAACATGTTATTCCAAGTTGCCTAAAACAAGGATCCTTTCCTCTTTTGTCATCAATGGAGCGGGCGGTATCCGGTTTTGCTCGGAAACTTGACAAACCGGAAAACCCGAATTAACATAATTAGCTGGATAACTTGATGCAACGGTAGCCGGAAAGTAGTTCTTGTTCTCGGCCAATAGGGAGCTTAAGCAACGACCACGGCAACGGCAACGACAACGCCGCAAAACAATAGGTCTAATGAGCAAAAACAATCGCTCTGCACGTGCGTTTTACATTTTGGTACATTTCTTTGTCGTCCTCTGCAAAACAACAACGTCAGTGAAATGACCACATTTAAGGTTTTGTGGAGAACGTGAACGCACGACAGTGAATTTTTCATTTTCTCTCTTAACTTGTACGCCACTCCTACCAATTTAGTTCCTGGACAGTTCGCCATTTTTGTAAAAGTTTAGCGAGTTGAAATAATCGCGAAGTAGCACAAATGAAATAAAGATATATTTTCGGGTGACGTTTTCGTTGCCGTTGCCGTCGTCGTTGCTTAAGCTCCCTAATGAAGCTTACGAAGCCACTCGTTGAAACCGGTCAAACCACAGGTAACCAAAGCGTATGTGACACAGGTTACCATGCAAGCGTGATTTAAGACTTTGTATGGAGTTAAAATTGAATCAAAATTTAGACAACAATATTCCCACAAAACTCACCAAAAATATAATAAAGTCTGAAAAATCTTACCCGGTGTGTTTTGCTGTGTTTTCAATGCTTCTCAGTGCTTCTAAACGCTGTTTAGAGCGGTTTATCTCTCAGCAGCTCTTCCACGTGCATCACTGTATTATGTTAATGACAAGGTAGGAAATATTGAAAGTCGAATTTGAATAAAATTTGGCCCGTCATTTGAGGAGAGCACTTCGAAAACCTTGCTAAAATTTGCTTGAAACTTAGGCACTCGCTTAACTGTCTCTCCATATGGCAAGAAGGATGATGTGCAGTCCTTCCTGGGTAGATAATTTTCGGCGAAGTTTATTTATTGAGACACAGGCCTTTTTTGAAAACAAAGTTCATTTCAAATTGGGTGCCATTTTTGCCGCCGACAGAGCCGTGTCGCTGGAATGTTGGAACAAACTCACGGTCAAACCTAGGCACGAGTATTAAAAAGTGCCCAGCCGGGGAAATCCACGGGAAGCCTTTGGCAAGTAACAAACCACACAAGCCCCCTCCCGGCTAAGTGAAGTAGCCGTGCTTGGTGAGTTTTGTGGGAATATTGTTGTCTAAATTTTGATTTAATTTTAACTCCATACAAAGTCTTAAATCACGCTTGCATGGTAACCTGTGTCACATACGCTTTGGTTACCTGTGGTCAAACAGGAAGAAGTCTAAATCAATATAACTAGCCATAAGGTTCCTGCGAGCATACATCTTTTCAATACTAGTAGCTTCACTTGCTTGAAATTTCCAACCGATCCGGTGAGTATTTTCGTTTTTGCGGCTTAGGTTTCAAGGATTAAGTAGTAAAAAAAAGTTCCAACAAGAGGGTTAAAATCTATTTTAACATAAAACTTCGGCAGCGTTATGGACTGTTTGAAGCCAGACCATGCATGACTTATTAATGACCTGGATGCAAGATTCAGCACGATCAGTTTGCAACAACAAAGATGAAAAAGGGCACTCGCCAAACCAGAAAGATTTTTTACACGTTGTAAAGTTGCAGTCTTAAGGAGTTTGGTTAGGAACTTAAATGTAGTATTGATGAGTACAATACAACGCTGCACTCGACGTGAACATCTAGAGAAAACACTGTTGTTCCCGCCCTTTGAGGATATTCGTTTAAGGACGTTCGCGCGAAAAAGTTCTGCCCTACAGAATATTTTCATACTTTAGGTATGGTCAGCTAATGAGTTATTGATGTCAGAAATGCAAAAAAATTAGGGGGTCACCGACTTCGTTTCAGAGATATAGCGCTGGAAAAATACCCTGATTTTGAAAAGTTGGGCCTTCGTAACTCAAAATGACCTCCACAGTTTTAAGTTTAAAATATTCAGGATGACTAACAGGAGACAAACTATTTTAATCAAATTTTATCTAAGCGTATATGTTTCGTAAATTAGTCCAACTGGTGTCATCCTTGTAATTAAATGTAGCCCTTAAAGAGGACATTCGCCATCGTCACACAGACAAAAAGAGTGCAATTCGATGGCGCGTGGACAGAAAAATAGAAAATAATCAAACTTCTGCCCCATAGATTTTTTTCATTCTTCCCTAAAAGGTAGACAATCGATAAAGAAAGTGATCAATTGAAAAAAAAAAGTGGGGGTCACCAGACATCTAGGGAGTTATAATGAAGATAAGCTAGCCGCTGTGGTGACAGATTCCAAAGTCACGTTTTTGCGTGACAGGTCAGAGAAGCACTGGAACCTAAACAGGGATATCTATCCCATAATTCACCGCTCACAATGGTTGCTCGAGTCAATGTTTTCGTTCGAGTGTGCTGTCAAAACTCTCATCGTTTAAGTTGTTTATTGTTATTCTACCTTCAAAACTTATACACCTTTTTAGCCAATGCCGAGAAAATGCATCTATAGCCGTTAGCGAGGCGAAAATTAATTTGAGAAGTAAGCTTATTTATTTACCTAGAATGGGTATGTTGAGATTGACTGTACACGGGATTGGTGATCAATAAAATTGCTCTCTTGTAAGGTAAGACTTTCTTGTTTACTATCAAAATTTAAAAAAGCTTAAAGGTGACTTCGTTTGACGAATAGACTACATAAAGTATTGCATTTCAATTATTTTGTCATATCGAGAGTCAATTAAGTAAATTTATAAATCTCTTGGCGCGAAATACCCGCAGGTATCAGCGCCTTTTCTTGGACTTTTTGTTGCAACCTTAACCCGTCTAATCGTTTCACGTCGAGTTTTCGTTTTCAAAACTGTGCAACGGAGATGAATTTCCCCCTTTTCCCTCTTTTTAATGCTGTCACATCGGCCGACATGTGTGTTTACCTCCGTATATCGTCAACCATGAATTGCACGTGACATTACCTGGCGTGTGCGTTACTTGCGCACTAAAGATGCGCATAAACAATTAGCGCGAACGTCCTTAAGGGGGCCGAACGAATGCAGTTCGGTGTGGTCGGGTACTTTAGCTGAAAATTGAAGTTGTAGAAAGTTTTGGGAAACGGTATTTTATTCCCCGAATTGACGGGCTGTTAATTGTTTTGCAAAAATCTTAATTGACCTTTTTGCGCATTTTTATAGACCTTCTGTATTTACTATTAGGAGAGAAGAGTGTTTTCTTTACAGGTCTGCAGTGAGTCATGTTCGAATATTTTTTAAGTTTACGTCGCGCTTTGAGATTTTTCGCTTATTCCACAAGCAGGCGTGTATAGAAGAGATAACTGGATAGGCTTGGAAAGAAAAAGATACAAGAAAAACACAGGGAAAACGCGTAATCGTGCGGTCAAAGCCTCACTCGAGCCATTGAATCGTTCCGGGTGAATGCGGTTTATAGCGGAGCTCCGCGCGCAGGAGGCGCGCGCGCAGAGCCCCATTCATAAGAGATTTTGGTGAACCCATATATGCGAAAAATTTTGGTTATGACGTCACTGTCCGTCCGGCGTACGTACGTCCGTCCGTACGTCCTTCCACCCCTCTATGTAAGCCATTGTGAAATGTCACACTCAACCTGTGCGGCAACCCGCGTTTTTTCGGCGGGAAGTGGGATGGCTTACTTCTTTTAGAAAACAAACGAGAATTTTGAAGAACACTAATTTCTTGTATTCGTTGAATATGTTGTCAAACTACATATGTCGAGAAAGCAGGCGACTAATAAGCAAATTTGAAACCCGAGAGCGATGAACAAACATGCGAAATGTCAGTTGAAAACAAACATGTGGTGAGCTGGGTGAGTAAGCAACTCGCAAGTCGCATAGAAATTAAATGCATTTTTGCCGGGAACTGTCGGTAATTTTCCATATTTAACATACTTCAAATTATACACAAATACTTAAATCGTTGCCATACGACAAATATTCGTGGATAAATTAATTTTGAACATCCACAGAGCTATTCACAGAGTTATGTTCTGTGTTGGGCTTCTCTAATTCATTGGCCATTCGCAGCGCAAAAGTTTTGTAAACACGCTCTGATTTTAAATTAAAGCGCTCACTGAAATATTTCGGGCCACAACCAAACATTATTTTTCCTGTATTCTCCTTTTGTTAACGTTTACTTAGAGACTAGAAGTATTTCTGTAAGAGAAATATTCACAGAGTTATGAATTGTTTTGAACATTTTGTGCTGGACTTGGGTCGCAATTCACAGCGCATAAGTTTAATTTGTAAACACGCGCTCACTGAAATATTTCTGGCCACAACCAAACATTATTTTTCCTGTATTCTTTTCTTAAATTTTAGTTAGAGACTAGAATTATTTCTTTAGGAGAAATATTCCTAGAGTCATTAATTGTTTTGAACATTTTGTGCTCGTCATTCGCAGCGCGTATTTGTAAACAGTACGCCCTAATTTTAAAGTAAACGTTCAAATATTTCGAATCATAACCAAACATTATTTTTCCTTTATTTCTTTTCTTGTAACTTTTTTTATGAGACTATAAATAATTCTGTTCGAGGAATATTTACAAAGTAATAAATTTTGAAACAAATATTTTATTTTTATCCGAGCGGCCAAATTTCTTACGAGGAAACATTACGTGGTGGCCAAATTTTCTTTATTGTACGCGTTTCAAACTTTACACAAATGCATTAATAGTTTCCACAGGAGAAATATTTGAGAGAGAGCGTAATTTTTTCATCCACAAGTGTTTTATGCTCTCGAACGTCATCGTAATTCAGCAATGTGATCTCGCACGATCAACAAGAACAGCTTATGGTTCAAAACGTTTTCCGCTTACGCGTAAAAATTTTGCTTTATTTGCACCTAAGATATATATAACTCAAGACAGGAAGAATAATTTGTAACGTTATTACGTTCGATCATACAATAAGCAGAGTAGCATGTATATAAATGCTATTAAAAAGGAATTGTGGAGCTCCGCTTTTAG